>NC_136484.1:178186709-178266709 GCF_053919585.1 Euprymna scolopes | reverse complement strand
TTGCCATTGCCTTGATTTTTCAATTACACACACGCAACTGGTAGCATGACACATCTTTTTTCTATATCTCATTCACTATCCCAGACAGTTACGTTTCGGTAGGCTTCCCAGATCAGCAAAATCAACAATCCTGAACTCCTGAACTATTTCTAACTACAGTTCCTGATGATTGACTGGTAGAAATCCCCCATCATTCTCGACCCAAGATCTAAGAGGAATTGCACAAATAGAGAAGATATTATAAGGAGGCTTACTGGAAACCAATCAGTTATATTATCTGAGAATCCCATCAAGAAATATATTTTCTCCTCCTGCAAGATTGTGTGCAAATGAGACCACTGAATGGCTGAAAGCGGCAATTAAACCATATGTTCTGACGCGGAGATTCTATAGAAAACCCCACTATCGCCAATAGTTTTCTGCTACTTATTCAGCTGCCAGTGCTCAGAATTAGCACGCATACCGCAGATTAAACTGACACATTAAAAAGAGATAAAAGTTAATAGAGGATAAAAGTAGTTGTAAGAAAATGTAGTAAAAAAAAATCGTGCAAACCTTTTACCACTGGCAACGCCCGCTTCAGAGAGTGAAAGAAGAAAGAACAAGAAGAGAATGGCCACTGCGTCTATTTATAGACTAGAGATCATGGGAAGAGTATGCAAATAACTTTGGACGGTTTTGTCCTATAAAAAGCGTGTATTTGGGAGAGAGGGTGTCTTTTTTGTTTGGCAGAAGCAATTGCTGTCAAAAGTGCATTGGACTGCAGGATTGAAGGGTGAAGATTGAGTTGTGGGGTCATTGTATTTAACCACAAGCTATTTCGGCCAAGAACAGATCATGGAATCTGGGATGTTGAGATTGGGAAATTAATGATCAAGGACTAGACAGAATCCAAATAGGAGAAGAAGTTTGGGTGAAACCGCCTAATGCCCGATGCACAACGCAGTGAGGAAGAGGAGTGATAATAGGAGTGCAATCCTTAAACAACTTAAGTGTCAATGGAATGCCACGACATGTTTTAGATTTAAGGAGTGGGGTCCATTTAGGTGATGAGGATAGTGGTACTGAGCCAGGGAGTGATGAAGATGAACCGGTGCCGATGCAGAGACCGCAAAGAGAACGCAATACGCCGATATGGACACGGGATTATGAGATGTGAATGCTCTTTAATGATAATGGGGGCGTGTAGAAAAAAAATCGTGCAAAACTTTTACCACTGGCAACGCCCGCTTCAGAGAGTGAAAGAAGAAAGAACAAGAAGAGAATGGCCACTGCGTCTATTTATAGACTAGAGATCATGGGAAGAGTATGCAAATAACTTTGGACGGTTTTGTCCTATAAAAAGCCTGTATTTGGGAGAGAGGGTGTCTTTTTTGTGTGGCAGAAGCAATTGCTGTCAGAAGTGCATTGGACTGCAGGATTGAAGCGTGAAGATTGAGTTGTGGGGTCATTGTATTTAACCACAGAAAATTATAGCGAAATTAAATAAAGAATATAGCGAAACCACTAGAAAACGTGATGAAGCGAAAAAATTAGGAAGCTTCTGATTTCAAGAACATCTACAACTGTGAGCAATCAACAATTCCCTAACAATCCAACAATTATGAGGTTGTTTGAACGGACACCAAACATACTTACATGTATTCTAGTCGGTTTGCCTCAAACACTGCAAACCACTCGCTCCTTGATTTTCCTTCCGGACATACACCACATCAGATGATCTGAACATAATTCCTTATCAGGTGCACGCTAATATAATAAACCTAGAAACCTTAAATGCATGTAGACCTATTCTAATCCCGGCAGTGCTATTAAAATAATGCTGAGCTGGTGGTGGCTTAAAACGTTGCAACAAATAATTGAACGTATCTTGTTTTCCTGTATTCGGGAAAACTGCTTCCGTTGTACCAGTTTTTCTAGTGAAAGAACTGCCCCACCAAATTGCCAACAAGATACCTCCTTTTTTTTGCAAATGATTTTTGATTCCATAATTTACCAAGTTCGTGCTTATCACCTTACAGTTGCTAAAATTCTGACCGACCAACAGTATGGATTTAGGCATATTCTTTCTTCAGCAGATATCCGAACTGTAATCGCTATGTATCATACACTGGGCAAAGAACAGAAGCGTAGGTCAGTAGCTCTAGGTATATCTCAATATTTAACAAGGTATGCCTCGATGGTTTTATGAAAATCGGATCATGCAATTTTACAGGGCGATTTCTCATAATTAAATCATGCTTAAATAAAAGAAAAATCAATGTTGACCCCGACGGTCGGACATCTAAACAACATGATATAAATGCGAGGGTACTTCAGGCGTCGATCCTTGCACATTTATCATTCCTAATATTCCTGAATGACCTTTCTGATAAAATTGTCTCTGAGATGATGATAAAACTACGCTCTATAACAGGCACGAGGAGCAAACGAATTAACCCATATTATAAAGCGATGGCGGAAACATTAACGTGAAAAACATCGAAACAGTTGTTCAAGAGGACAAAAATGGGCGGTCACATTCAATGATGCTCAGATCACACTTGTTTTACAGAAACATTCCCAACATCCAATAACCATGGCTAATGAGTCATTTACGTGAGAATACTTTCAAATCTGCGACTGAATGAACAGAAGTTGAAATAGATACATTGAGCGCAGTGCCAACGCTGCTGGGATAAAACTGGGATCTCTCTACCGTGCTAGAACGGCATACATTGTATCACTGCAGCAAGGCATGTACTGACAGTAACCCCCTACATCAAAGTTGTTATATATATATATATATATATATATATATATATATATATATATATATATATATATATATATATATATATATCAGACCATAAAAAGAATTGATATTAAAACGGGAGTAAAGATTACATTGTTTTTATAAGATATTCGTGTTTATTTTGCATTCTCGAAGAAACTGGAGCATGTACTTTGTGAATAGTAGAAGTACGGTTTGGGTACACGTTTTTTAAGGGAAGGTATAGGCGTGAGGGAAAATGAAGGGAAATACGAGATGTTAGTATTCTTTTGATTCCCGTTTTTTTATTGGCCTAGATTTTTCGCTTCGATCCGAAGTAATATATTCTTAACGAAGCTACTTCACTATTTTAGGTTTTTATTTTTTTCTGTTCTTGTGGCGACTCCATTTTTTTAGTGACAAATTGTATTCCTTTATTCCCCCATAAATTAATTCCTTCTTTTATGCATTTCTTTAGTTTTTTTTATTGTTTTTTTTACACAGTGATCACCACTTATCAAGGCCCGGAAGCCACTCAGGGATAAGGGTTATTGCAAGTACATTACGTTAGTGTGGAGATTTGATGAAGTCTTTACTTAAGGGGGCGGTTCAGTAGGAATTTGTAAACATTAGACTTGAAGACATCCAAGTTGTAGTCCGGAGGGAAGCAGGCAGACGGAACAGAGTTCCACAGGCGTACAGTTCTAAGAAAGAAGCTTTGTTCCTGGAATCCGCGTTTTGATTTAGGCACAGATATAGAGTGGGGGAAATTTTCCACAGTGGATTCAGCTAGACGGGTGTTTTTCGTGAAAGATTGGCGAGGGGGGAACAGGCATTGGAGTTCAGACGAGCACCTGCCATGAAAATAACGATAAAACAAGGATAGGCTCGCAACGTCTCTTCTGTGGGAGAGGGGTTGCAGGGTAGAGAAAAGGGCACCCCCCACTAAGCCACGAAGTCTATTTTGTACTCTGTCAAGGCATGATAGGCTGTTTTTGGCAGCTCCTCCCCAGATATGGCAACAGTATTCCGTCCTTGGACGTACTTGGCTTTTATAGAGATAGAGAATTGCATCAGTAATGAGATATCTTCTGGAGCGGTAGAAGGATCCTACCATCTTTCCAGCGACCTTGGCAACAGACTTGATGTACGTGTTCCATTTCAGATCAGGAGTAAAGGTCAAACCCAGAAGCTTGTCAAAACACGGGGCCTCACCCAGACGAGAGCCATCCATCACAATTGATGCCAGCTGGGGATCAGAGCGTTGATGATGTAAGGATAGGAGTTTTCTTTTCGTTTTTAACTGTTCTTCTGTTTCTAATTCTTAAGATCCTTTGTTTATTTATTTATTTGTTTGTTTATTCATAAGGTGTATCTCTATATGATCAAGTTAACAGTTAGTTCAACAGATAGAGATGTTAATTCATATGTTTTTTTTTTAATAAAGGGAGCATACTAGTAGTTATAATTTCTCCTCGACCGCGGAGCTTGAGGTCGGTATGGCGGCAAAGGTTTTTTTTATACATAGACGTTTACAGACTAAACAATAAAACACACAAATATTACGTCTGCTATTTTAATTTCAACAATTGTTTCTTACAATTTTATCGTTTATTGTGTATTATATTTAATGTACAAGTCGCCAATCGAAGTCCATTTATTTTCTGTGATAATGTCGTTACAATACTTCGTTGAGCGATGGGTCGAAAACAGGAACATATATATGCTTTCGAGAATTGCTATTCTGGTGTTTCCCGTCTTGATTGACTCGGTCTGTAAACCAGGTATGCGCGGAATACGTAATTGTCCGAAAGCGGAATACAAGGAAATTCATCGAGATTTTAGGTTTGATTAAGCACATTCACAAAAGCATTCATCTAAGTCAACCGTGTTCACAATCACATATTGTACAACTTAAAACGAGAGGAAAAGCATAAAGCTCAAGAAACAGAAAAAAGAATTGTAATTTATATAACCAATATATCTGTACATATCTACTAAATACTCACAAATAAAATAAAAATCGATTATACATATTTATTAACATAGGTATATATATATATATATATATATATATATATATATAGTCATTTATTTTCATAAAATAAATACGTACATGCCCACATCTCTCTCTTTCTCTCTCTCTTTCACTCATATATATATATATATATATATATATATATATATATATATATATATATATATAGATAGATGTGTGTGTGTATATTTATAGTAAGTTTTACAAATATATACGCCAGTTAAGCTACACATAATATTCTGTGTTATCAACGCTAGGACTCGTCAGGTTTATGCGAAGAGTCAAGCAGCTTCCAAGTTTCCATTGCTCTCTACCTAATCAGCCAATGGGCAGGAATTTACAGGACAAAGGCCCACTTGACCTCAGGTAAAACCCTTTCCTTTGTGTGTGCTGTTTTAGTGGAAATTCGTAGATGTCTAGTGATTTGACATATTTAAAACATGGGTGTAATTAAATGCGTGTTTTTTGCCTAAATATATACATTTTTTTAAATATTATTTTAGTTTACACACACACAAACACACACATATATATACATATATACATACATATATATATATATATATATATATATATATATATATAAGTATTTCCACTTCCAGACAACATTGCAGCCAGCGTGACGCACGAAACCAAAGAAACCAGAAGTTCACAACTTGTGTTTCGCCCTCATTTGTAGCTAATCAGTAAGATCCACCCATGCTCAGGATTCGAAACTCGAGCCTCCTAAATGCTAGGCAAGCATTCTACCCACATACCAAACGCACCAGCCACAACAAAGTCTTATTAAATATCAAAGATGAAGCAAAGCGCACCGAAATCCGACAGTGGAATGCACCTACCTTCGTCTTGAACACGGGATGCGCTCATCACAATCAGCCTTAACCCTTATCGATGTCTCACCAGAAAGAATTTATACTCCCTAGGGATGTAATCACGACAAGCCTATCACAATGAGCATTAAGTATTTTCAGAATGTGTGAAACAAAATATAATTATTTCCACTGCTAGAAAACATTGCAGCCAGCAAGAGCCACGGAAGCCAATAAACCGGAAGTCCAGGACTCGGGTTTAGCCCTCATTTGGGTCATCAGTTAAAAACGTTCGAACTGAAGATTCGATATATATTGTTGGTTTGTTTGTTAAATATAGCTTAAATTTGCAGTTTTTGAAAAAATTGCATGTGCGAACTTTCTGTTGCCGCTTATATATATATATATATATATATATATATATATATATATATATATATATATATATATATGTGTGTGTGTATATATATATATATATATATATATATATATATATATATATATATATATATATATAAGTGGCAACCGAAAGTCCGCCCCTGTAATTTAAAGAAAAAAACTGCAAATTTAAGCTACATTTCATGTAACTGTTTAAGCAAACTATACGTCATGTGAGCCGCCGTTTATTCCCTTATAATTTTACCTGCTCGTATTTTACTTTCAATTGAAATATTCTAGTGTTCACGTCAGTTTAAAAAATACTTCAAATTAAGGAAGACAAAATAATGTCCGGGTAATTGAAAATTGTTATTTAAATGTAAATTTAGAACAGTAATGCAACACAAAAAAACACAGGACTGCAATGAACTAGTAAATATGTATAGGCCTTCTGCAATTTGACAGTCTGTAATCTTTTGGGAATTCCTTAATTCTACTGCATCAATACTCTGTCGAAAGCACATCCCCCTTTTCTTTCATTTTTGTCCAAAGTTCTTCCAAATTTGAAATGTTATCATTGTGTAGCTGTTGCTTGATATAATGCAATACGTTTTCGATAGGATTGAGGTCTGGAGATTGTGCCAGCCGATCCAAACACAGAATATCATGCTCTTTCAGGAACCTTTTGACATTGCCAGCTGTGTGAATGTGAGCAATACCCGGCATGAAGATGGGATTTTCATCCAAATTTCGAATAAAGTTGAGTAAAAAATAGTCAGACAACATATTAATGTACTCGGTCGAATCAATTAACCCTTGCAAGTCTTGGACCATTGGCACTAATAGTGGCCAACACCGAAACTGAATATCCACCACCTGGCAACGTTGAAACTGTGCTCCAAGGAATAAATTATTTATCTTTTCTCAGACGGAAGTACTGCATATCATCACTGCCTACCCTATTGCACTTGAAATTGTCGCTTAAAAGAACTTCTGACCAATATAAAGAGTCATGATCTTCATTGTATCTGACGAAGTCGAGACGGCGCTTTCTGCTTTTTACAGAAAGCATTGGGTTTCGTCTTGCAATATATCCTCGCAAATTAAATCCCTTTAATCTGTTATTGATAGTAGAGGGAGTGAATAAGCAGTTTTTAACAAGATTGCACTGTTATTTCATTTGTTGATCATTTCCAAATTAGACTCTGATGCTGCGGAGCTTGATAGCATTGTATCCCCTGTTATAGGTTACTCTAATATAGGTCAAGGGGCATCACGAACACTGCCGGTGTTTTGGCGTTTTGAACCGTCTTTCGCACAATTTTCTTCTCACATTTCAATCTGATGTCACGATTGAATAAACCAGAAAAGTGAATATTTACGGAGCTCCTGAGGATCACTAAGAGAAGTTCGGTGCTTATGGATTAAATGTTATGATGTATAACCTGGAACTCGTCTAGCTGAATTCACTGTGAAAAATTTCCCCCACTCTATATATGTGCCTAAATCAAAACGCGGATTCCATCAACAAAGCTTCTTTCTTAGAACGGTACGCCTGTGGAACTCTGTTCCGTCTGCCTGCTTCCCATCGGACTACAACTTGGATGTCTTCAAGTCTAACGTTAACAAATTTTTAATGAACCACCCCCTTAATAAACACTTCATTAAATCTCCACAGTAATGTAATGTACTTGCAATAACCCTTATCCCTGAGTGGCTTCCGGCCTTGATAAGTGGTGATCACTTTGTAAAAAAAACAAAAAAACAATTACGATTAGAGATGCTTTGTTTCCTGTTGGTGGATATTTTAAACTTATTCATGTGCGATAATTTAAGCAGGTTTAAAGCGAAATTGTTGCTGCGGACTTCATTTTGCCTTTCCAGTTGAAGTATTTTGTTGTTAAATTGACGTGCACACTAGAATGTTTCAATTAAATGTAATTTTTCCCCCTTTCTACAAACTAAACCTTACATGTAACTCAAAAATCCTTATAGAAATCTATCTGTAAATAAATAACCCCTTTTCTCTTGAACGCCAACAATCTACTCCTTCCCACCTATCCGCCACTTAACTCCCGCATTGCACCGCATTTTTAGTGGAATCGCTAACTTCCAGTTCCTAACCCTCACATGCAAACTGTTTTAATAGCCATCACTGAACATCGATACATTTCTACCTCTAAGGCATGCATTACAGCTCATTCTTATCCAGTAAGGGATTTAACAGCCTAAGCACTCAGAGGCAGATATTTAACAGCCAAAGTACTCAGAAGCAAACTGTCTCCTCGAGAGATTTGCAACGATTAATATGAAATTGAACCGACAATCCTTGTTATGCAAAATGTCCCATGACTCTTACTTGAAAATACCTACAACTTCAACTCTATTCGCACCTACTGAAAACTTGTCCATAAATCTATTCACCTATTTACGCATGACTTAAAACTTGTTGTCTTATCCATGCTATATTGCACTTACATCTTAACCCTCGTATCATCCAAAATAGTTTGGGCACAACTCGTAGCTCAATTCTTAACACCTACTCACACTGTAACATTATCCTAGACCTAAGCTAACATACATAAAATAAATAAAAAGGGTAAGACTAAAACCATATGATCTCCTCCCTAACAAGCCTTTTACAATCATAGATGCTTACACTGCATGAACGCCCCTCAAACCCTTTATCCATTAACACTTTAATAGAAATGCCCCTAAATCACTTTGAGGAGTGTAACTAATCAGCAGAGATCGAACCTCCACAAACTAACCCAGTAACACTAACTAACCACGCGGGGTCGCAGAAATACCTGGATTAGAACCTAGGCGAGGAGCAAACCCTCTCAGTGCTGACGGACCCAGTAGGTCTTCCCAGATCATCCGTCCAGGAGAAGGAAAACTCTGAAACTATACCAAAGGGGAGGGAGGCCTCTTCAGTCTTGGATGACAACCTTCCTAGGCTGGTGACTCAAACAAATTCACCGGTTTGCGAACCTAAATTGCTTAAGGAGTAGAAAGGTTATGTCTATCGCCCGGCTTCCATACTCCTTCTTTGCCTATTAGTCAAGCGCAGAGACACTATCTCAGTGATTCGACAGAAACCCCCAGCGGTAGATCTTGTTTCCTGGCTAGGGCAAACGCCGTTTTTCCCCATTCTCAGCACAACCCACCTCTACAACTGGACATTTGGGCGTGCTTGAGTATGATATATGCCTGAGCAATTAGATTGGGTTGACCTTCTTCTAATGGGTTGAGGGTACCGGATTGACAGTTCCTGGCTGCTGTTCCCGACTGGTAGTACAGGGCCCTAACTCTTTGGTAGCTCTTAGAGCAGCTGCTCCATCAACAGTTGAATAATATCGGGTTGTTTGTAGTGCCATGACGCGCATGGAAAGGGGCCCTGTTCACATCCCCGGTGGGCTTTCCTGAGGCCACAATCCTAATTGGAGAAAGGTCAGCTGATGGTCTACTTGTGATGTATATCTGATGTTCTGCATAACCTCCTGTTTTGTTCCCCCTTACCTAAACCGAAACTCTTTAAAAAATAATATGACGACATTACAATCTAAAAATAAGCTTAAACCAGGCTTAGGGACAAAAAAATTACTTTCCTCCTCCCTTGAGGCTTGCATTGACAAATATCCGTGGGCTTAGAACTAATTTAGCTGATGTTGAAGCATTTCTCTTAACAAATACCCCCGATATCTTAGCACTAAGTGAGACTAACCTACACTCCTTCATCCCCTCTAATTACTTTAACATGCCTTGATATCTCCCACTCTCCCGTAAGGACTCTGACAGACATATGAACGGACTTGGAGTTTACATTCGTAATACGCTCGCCCTGACAAGAAAAACAAACCTAGAAACAGATGATGAAGCCTTTATGTGCTTTAGACTAAACATGCAACACAATATAAGCTACTATAAAGGTCTCTACCCCTCTCCCTCGAATCAGAACTGCAATATAATAAACACAGTCTCTGACAGCATAGACACGGCACTGTCCCTCGACACTAGCGCGCAAATACATGTATTTTGTGAATTAATGTCCACAACAAAAACTGGCTTGGATTCTCTATTACACGGATGCAGCGGGCAGCACAACTCATAGCTTCATATATCTCACTCCCTATCACAAATTGTTACGTTTTCAACCAGTTTCCATGACCAGCAAGAACAACACGCATCACTTCTAGATCTGTTTTTGACCACAGTTTCCGATGACTGCATAACGAAGGCCCACATCCCACTCGGGAACGCTGATCATGCAGTGATAATGGTTGAAATCGCCCTAAACCATAGAGCCAAAACTGAAGAGCCTATGCTCAAAACATCGAGCTATTATAAAAAGGCTGACTGGGAAGCCACCAGGGTACTAATCAGAGATGACCCATGGAGAAATATTTTTCTCCCTTCTCCCTGCTGAACAGTGTGCAAACGAGAGCACTGACTGGTTCAAAACTGTAATCAAAGCGCATGTTCCCATGCGGAAATTTTATAGTAAGCCCCAATCT
The DNA here is from genome assembly GCF_053919585.1 of Euprymna scolopes. NCBI lineage: Eukaryota > Metazoa > Mollusca > Cephalopoda > Sepiida > Sepiolidae > Euprymna > Euprymna scolopes. The sequence continues at coordinate 178,256,212 of NC_136484.1, read as the reverse complement.
CCCCAATATTTTACGTCGACTTGCGAAACTGACATTGCTCAAAAGCAGCATTAATACGGTAGGTTTATCCGACACGAGTCAAGTTCAAATAGACTGAAGTATATAGAAGCTAGAAATACCGTTAAGAAAGAAATAGTGACAGCTAAGAGACAATTTACGGAAACCACTAAAAAGCGCATTGAAGCACAAAAACTAGGAACTCGAGACTTCTTGAAAATCTACAACAGTGTAGTAAATAATGGGCAATCAACAATTCCCCCATTAACCAACAATCACGAGGTTGTCTCCTCAGCAACCGACAAGGCTAACATGCTTGCCAGTCGGTTTGCCTCCAACTCCACATGGACCCTTCCAACCACCCCCTACCTAACTTACCTATGCGGACAGACGCCACACTAGCCCGTCTGAAAACCACCCCTGCTCAGGTGCATGCTATCATAAAAAACCTTGATACTTCAAAAGCGTGTGAACCCGATCTTATCCCAGCTGTGCTATTAAAAAAGTGCTCAGCCGAAGTAGATCCAGTTTTCTCCAAACTCTACAACAAATGCCTTAATGAATCTTGCTTTCTGGGCTGTTGGAAAACTGCTTCTGTGGTACCAGTATTCAAGAATTCTGGCGAAAGAACTGACCCATCAAATTATCGCCCCATTAGCCTCTTACCACTTTTTTGCCAAAATATCTGAGACCTTTATTAACCGTGCTCTAGTCCATCACCTTACAGATGCTAAACTTCTGACTGACAAACAATATAAATTTAGAGTAGCCCGTTCCACAGCAGACATCCTAACTGTGATCTCTGAACGTATATACCATTCACTGGACAAAGCGGGGGAGCGCAGAGCGGTAGCTTTAGATATATCTAAGGCTTTTGACAGGGTATGGCATGAGGGTCTCCTCAGGAAAATTAGATCATACGGTATCACTGGTAGAATACGTAACATAATTAAGTCCTTCTTAGATAAGAGAAAACTCCAGGTTGTACATCTAAACAATATGATATAAATGCGGGGGGGGGGGGTGCCCCAGGGTTCTATCCTTGGATCTATATTGTTCCTGATATTCATAAATGACGTCCCCGACAAAATTGCCTCTGAGATGGGTATATATGCTGATGACACTACACTCTATGGCAGGCAAGACAGGAATACGAATGAACACGTTTCTAAAGAAATGGCAGAAATATTTAAGGAAGACCTCCACTCTGTGGTGGAATGGGGACAAAAGTGGTTGGTCGCGTTCAATGCTGCCAAGACTAAACTAGTTTCATTCAATAATTACAAGAAACCCTCTTCGCCACCTATAGCAATGCCCAACGACTCTTTATCCGAGAGTACATCTTTCAAACTCCTTAGCCTAACGTTCACAGGAAACATGAGATGGAACAATTACATTGAAGGCATTGCCAGGGCCGCTGCAAGAAAGGTGGGGTCTCTCTACCGTGCTAGAAAACTACTATCACCCGAAAGTATCCTGCACCTCTATAAGGCCACCATTCGCCCATGTATGGAGCATTTCTCTCACATCTGGCTGGTGCATCTGTTACTAGTCTCTCGCTCCTTGACAAGGTTCAAAAGAGAGTCGCAAACCTGATAGGCCCTGAACTGGAATCTAAGGCTCAACCTCTGTCCCATCGACGAAACGTTGCATCCTTCTGCCTTTTCTTCAAGTATTTTAGTGGTGAATACGCGGACGAACTGCAATCAGTTTTTCCCCCAGGACGTGAGCACCCCCACACTGTAGAGATCCGTAGATGTAAAAGATCTATATACTCCAATAATTTCTTCCCCAGAACCGCTAGACTCTGGAATTCCATTTCAGATCCCTGCTTCCCCAACAGTACTGACGTGCAGAAGTTCAAGTGTAACGTAAACCGACATCTTGCTGCCTAAATCCCTGCATAGTTCTCCAGTAGTTGTTGCCCCTAATAGTAGCCCCCTACACCAAAGTGTCAATTATCCTTGTTTTGGGTGAAAATGTAAAAAAAAAAAAAAAAGAACATGGAAAATTATAGAGGAATAAAATGAGAATCAAATTAAGTATAGATTGTTTAAACGATTACATTTAATTTCGCTTAAATTTTCAGTTTCTGAAAAAATTACAAGTGCGGATTTTCTTTTTGCTGGCACAGTATATATATATATATATATATATATATATATATATATATATATATATATATTATATTATAATTTATGTATATTTATGTTTTTTTATTGATTAATTTTATACTGTGTTGTCAACTTTAAAATTATTCCATCCTAGTTCATGCTGTGTACACAGTTGCTCGCTATTTCTCCCCTACAATTTATTAGATGTTGGGTCCTATAAAGTATAGGATAGACAAATGTCTCCTGAATGTATAATCTACATTGCTTGTCAATGTCTCTTCATGTGTTTGCTTGTCTCTTGATACCTCAAAGAAAAGGGAAGTTCGCTGGTAGTCTAATGGAATATAGTAAGACAAGCAAACATATTTGGGACCTAGACGATCCATGTAGATTATTATTTCATGAAAAATTTTCGACCATATAATTTAAAAAAAACTCCAATATCTATACAACTGCAGGAGAGAAATAGCGAACAACTGTGTACACATGATAATCATTAATCTAGGATAGCGATACAATATATTTTCGCGTGTTTATATACAGAAATTCTATTGAGTTTTAAGTTAGCCAATCAACACTCAACCTGATTGGCTAACTTAAAACTCAATAGAATTTCTGTATATAAAAACGCGAGAAAACCATAACTCTTCGCATAAGCCTGATGGATTCTTGCCTGGATGTAACGCGGGATATTCTGTGTAGCTTAAATGTCATATAATATTTTGTAACTTACTACCTTGCTGTCCATATGTATTGAACACTAATTAATACTAAAAGTTTACCCATAACATTTTACTTTCCTATATTTATTTATGTGATTAAATTAAGTATTTATATTTTTTACATAGGCATCCCCATTTATTAAGGCCAGGAGACCACTCGAGGATAAGGGTTAAAGAGTGTGCAGTAGGAATTGGACAATATATTAACAGTTAGTAATGGAGATTCGTTTAATGTGTAAACTTATATGGAACGGCTCATCAAAAAGTTGTTTACGTTAGACTTGAAGACAACCATATTCTAGTCAGCTGGAAAGCGGAAAAAAGGAAGACAATTCTACGCGCGTGCAATTCTAAGAAAGAAGCCTTACTCATGGAATCTACGCTTAGGTTTAGGCACAGATAATTAGTGGATGAAAATAGTAGTAGTGGTTTCTGCTAGACGTGTGTTTCTTTTGAAAGTTTGGCGAGGGGGGGGGGGCAATAGAATGGAGCTCAGCTGAGCGCATCCCAAGAAAACAACGATTAAGCAGAGAGAAACTCGCAACATCTCTTCTTTGAGAAAGAGGTTGCAGGGAAGTGAAAAGAACATCCCCAACAAGGCTACGAATTCTATTTTGAACCCTATCAAGGTAGGATAATTCCTTTCTAGCAGCTCATGTCCAGACGTACCTGGCTCTTATATAGATAGAGAATTGCATCAGCAGTGATATATCTACTGGATCGATAGAAGGATTCCACCATTTTTCCAGCGGCCTTGGCAACGGATTTGATGTATGGGTTCCATTTAAGATCAAGAGTAAATGTCAAGCCCAGAAGCTTGTCAAAACATGATACCTCTCCAAGACGGGAGCCATACATTTAAATTGATGCCAGATGGGGATCAGAGCGTTAATAATGTAAAGATAAAAGCTTGGTTTTAGATGCATTAAAAGTAACAAGCAACTAACTCATGACGCACTGGAGACTTATTGGCCTGTGCTGTGAGGGAGATGAGCGATCACCTGAATTTTTAAATACAGGGCATACTGATGAGATTTTCGAGAGTGACGGGAAGCAATTCTCCTTGAGACACCGTTTGAACAGTTTTATAAGGATGGGCGCAAGTTCTGGTTGAAGTATTTTGAGTACTATAATTGAAATACCATCAGAGCCGATTGCTTTACTGGAATCAAGGTTTTTGATTAGCTTGGCAACATCACGTATATATATTTGTATATAACATAGCATGTTTTCTGATACAGGAAGAAATATTGGAGGTCGGCAGCCTTAGTCGCAAAAGTTAGAATTAGCTGCAAAGTTCTTGGAAAATAGTTTGGCTTTGTCTGATGCTGATGAGATTACCTCAGGCCCATTTATGAGAGTTGGGATAACCATACGCTTCTGTTCAAGATTCTGTTTACTATTTGCCAAAACAGGTGGGAACCAAGCCGCTGCTCAGTTACTTTGGACTTGACGCACTGAGCATTCAACTGTCTTGCGTTCTTTATTATTTTTTTTACTTTGGTTTCTGGCAGTTCTGGAAGTGGCTTTAGTCTCAGTACATCTATTACGTTGGAAGAAATGGAAAAAGTGACTTTTATGCGCAATGGCGGCAGCACATTCCGGTGATAACCACGGCTGGTTGTTAGGTTTTTGTTGGAATTTTTTCGAGGGTATGAATTGGTCTATACCTACAATTAACCATTCGGTCAGGTCTGATACTATAGAGGACACATTCTTTTTTAAACATGGAACGCAGAGTTAGATCTGATATAAATGTACGGAAGCTATCCCAGTCAGCAATAGAGTGTCGATATACAGTACGATGGAGAGGTACATTTGGCGGCTTATTACATTTCATTTTTATCGAAACTGATACAACTGAGTGGTTAGACGATCCAAGTGGAGACAGAACAGAAGCTGAACACAGTTCAGGGTAAGTTGTGAAAAAGAGGTCAAGGAGACTTGCATACTGGTCGTCAGTATCGGAAACAAGGGTGGGTCCGTGAACAATCTGATTGAGGTCATAAGCAATAGAGAAATCATCACAGAACCCCCCCTCATCATCGGTCTAGTTTGAGTGAGTTACCCATTCCACCTTGTGAACATTGAAGTCTCCACAGACATGAATATTCGCTGAAGGATAAGCAGATAGGGCGTGGTTAATTTTCTCAGATATGCTTTTAAAGATAGTAACTCCGCTGTTGTGGAGGCGATAGAGAGTAAATATAAATGCAATAGCTTGATCTAGTGCACCCCGGAAGCACATATAGGGTAAGTTAGGATCTTTTTTTGGGGATATCACTACCACATGGATGTCATATTTTATATAGGCACATATTCCATGCCCGTGGCGATTTTGGGGGTCAGCTTTGGAAGTTAAATTATAGTCTCCTTTAATTACGAACTCATATAGGGAAATGATCTGTCCTATGCCAGTTTCACTTAGAAATAATATGTCTGGTTTAGTCTCCTGTAATTGGGTTTCAACCTCTGGAAGTTTAGAACGTAGACCCCTGATGTCAGAGAAGGAGACCTGGTAGTGGGTGTCTACGTTAGAAGTTTGATATCCGGGTTAATCGAGTGTTTTTTATTAAGACATTTCATGATGGTGTTTCGGGATTTGTGGACTAGCTCGACAGAGATACCTGAAGCAGGGCAGAGAGGGAAAGTAAGAGAGAAATAGAAATGAAGAAAAATTTTTGTAGCACATGAAAAGGTAAAGCCGTAACAATTACCCACTAATATAGAATCAAGAGGCCCCACCAGAAGCTACTGCATGGTCCAGCATCCATGGACCCAATGGCAATACAGCAGCACTAGTAATTTATACATGCTGATTGGACTACTTCCTTATTGGTTAATCCAAGGTTCGTGTCCCTGACTATCAGGCATTAACGTCAGTCCATATATATATATATATATATATATATATATATATATATATATATATATATATATACATGCATATATATAAATATGTATGTATATACATATATATATACATGCATATATATAAATATGTATGTATATACACATATATATATATATATATATATATATATATATATACATATTACATGAATCAACACACACGCACGCATATATATATATATATATATATATATATATATATATATATATATATATGTGTCGTAAGCGATAAATGTGTTCCTATTTACAATGCCTCCCCACGGGACAGAGTTAGACACCAGGGTCGTTTTTTAACGTGGAGAAAAGGAACAAAAATAAAAATTGTCTCAGTCGTGAAGGATTTCTCCTCCACTGACAGAGAACAAGAAATTGAAGTGCAGCATCTGAAAAACATATACTACACTTTGATCTTTTCCCGAAGGACAAGCGATAAATGTGTTATCATGAAGAGAAACCACGATCAAAATTTAAAAGTGGAATTTTTAATTAATATGTACACATTTATGCAAAGAATATCGCGAATATATAAAGAAAGCATTCCAAACACTTATTTTTGTAGTTAATAGCATCATTCGATGAATTTCAACATTCAAAATTGAGACCTAGATAGATAACATCTATTTTAAAAATGTATCAACCTTACTATTTAGTCTACTGAATAAATAATGGATTTTTCGTACTATGCACGGAAACTTTTTATCACTGCGTAAATTTCCAATCTCTATAATCTTCATGTGTTTAATATTATAATGCGTCACACGGCATTATGCTTTCTATATTTATCAGGTGTGTATAAAATATCATATTTTTTATATTGTCTACTGAGATCTATCCCTTCACCAATAATGCAATGATGAATTTTTCTGCTGGTGGCCTTACAGTGTTAGTAAGTTTGAAACAAACTTTTTTATAATTAATATGAAAGCAAATGTGTATCTTCAGTCATTGTCATTGAAACGGCATACATCTTAGGGTATTGGGACATAATTTTCTAACACGATAGCAACGCGCCGGACAATGGTTGACCCAAATCGATGGTCAAAGATTGTTTCCATTATGAGTGCAAGCCATTCGCGATTCTGGCAATAGACATCGCAAACGGGGGTACCCATAACCAATTCAATTACTTTTCTAGCGTTCTGAGACCTGTGCTGAATCAATAGTTGCGAATGTTATTCTAGATTTTTGTTTGGTTAATAACTTTACTGATGAAATTGCTAGGGTTGGCACAGAGAATTGCTAAACTGTGGATTTTGCAGCGAACTTTACGTTGTGGAAATTTTGCTTTCATATCCTGGCCTGCTTTCCTGCTGACGACACTATTGCCGTCTTAAATTTCTATGTAAACACGCTCTTGTTTCACTGCTGTCTGACAAAAATCAAAGCATAAAAAATGTTCATCATTATCGATTACTACGCCGTTTTCCGATTGACTACTGTACACACATTAAAAATTATCATCGAGTAGACTCCGAGTCTTGATGCTGTGACACATTTTTAAAAAAGATCCGGTAAACGTATACCTTGAACGTGCACATGTTATATCAAATATCTTACTGTTAACTTTATACGGTTGGTCTTTCTGCTTGCAAGATGATAATTACTTGAATTTAAGTTTAAAATCAAAAGTAAATTTAGTTGGTTTAATTTTGCTTCAAACAGAAACATTCTGAATACAGCTCTGTCTTATCAAAAACTTTCAAATGTAATTGTGATGTACGCTGTATGAAACGTTAGCTTTCGGAAAGATAGATTGGCCCTTGTTTTATCGGATTTTTTCGACTATAGATAATCGATACTTATTGATAACGTTATAATACAAAACACAAACCTGACAGATACACGGAGTATATTTGTTTTAAACTTTTCAAAAAATGAACCTGGATGTTTGGAAGTTTATAATGAAATCTCTCTCATTGTCTCCCCCCCTCTCACACAAAGTTTTGATTTTATAATAGTAGAGATATATGTGGGTCCCTATTTATATGTCTTCCTCAAAAAACATAGTAATATGTTGTATTTTTTTTTAAATTAAAACGTCACTATGCAGCTTCGTAAAAAGAGACCCACTTGGTTGAAAATAACTTCAATATTTCGTCAGATTAGGGATGATCGTAAATAACTGACTTCGGAAAATACGATGCAATAAGTAATGTCTCTGACCCACTCTCCATAACAGTAGAGCAAGGAAACTTGGCACAATTATTAGTATTTCTCTACATAGGAACCACCCAGCATTATGCACTTCTCCACTCGTTTGATGCACCTTTGGAGACCGTTTTGGCTGAACACCCAAGGTTGGTTCACCAACGACGACGTGACTTCGGAAATCAAGGGTGCATCATCTGGGAAAGGCTTTCCTTTCAAAAACAACTTTATGGCTGGGAATAGGTGGAAGTCTGAGGGTGAACATTAGGAGAGTAGGGAGGATGGGGAAGGATTTTATAACCAAATGCCCGTGCTTATTATCTTGCAACATGCGAGTTGTGGACCGGGGCGTTGTCCTGCAGAAGGAGTGCACCTTTGTTGATCTTTCCCCGCCCCTTGATTTTGATAGCTTCCCTTTCCTCAATAGCGAAGCATAATAGGCTCCTTTAATTGTGGTACCCTTTGCCAGGAAATCTGTCACTACTACGCCGTCCTGGTCCCAGAAGACTGTGAGCATGACCTTACCAGCGGCGGGCTGCACTCTTGCCTTCTTTGGAGGTGGTGAGTCCAAGTGCTTCCACTGCATTGACTGGGTTTTGGTATCTGTGTCATAGTGATGGCCCCAGGTTTCATCCTGTGTAATCAATCTTTTGAATACTTTGACTCATATTCTTGAGGCGACCAGATATGCGAGCTGTTTCCACAGACTTCCGGCCATGGTATAATACAGGATGCCAACGTTCTACAAGATCATATGATGGGGCATTGTCACCATAAGTTTCTTTCATTCAATTAGAAGTCTCATGTAGTGTGCGTTCTTTCAAATAGAAAAACCCGATCACTGCTCGGCATTCACAGGCACCATTTCACACCTTAAATCACCTGTAACACAGAAAACACAATTAGTTCAGAGCTGTACTTTGCCACATAACCCGTAGAGATATAACTCATTGCGCATACAAATTTCAGCTAGATCAGACAGATCGGTCAGGGGCATTGCTTATTGCACGCTCCTCGTAAACTGTAAAATATAAACAGATATTCTGATGCAAGCAGAAATTCAAAGTAGTGTAAACTTGAAAGAACATTAAAAATAAATTAAAACGTTTAGGCATTTTGTCTGTGGATAGGGATAAAGCTTTTAACCGCACGTGTAAGTTGGAAACATACAGTGTAAAACATTTCCATAATACATATATCATTTATATTATATTAGATTTTATGATTACTTTATTTCATTTGTATTAATCTTATCTCTCATCCTTTTCTTTATAACGTGATTCTTATCATTATGTCGTTCCTACTTTAACACATTTCCCTAACTTTTTTTTCTGTTACATTACTTCGTAGTTCGCACAATACCTAATTTAAGATCCTTTATTCGTGATAATATTTCTTCAACACATCATCTCATTAGAAAAGTCTTATCTTTGTTCTCACCGGATATATGTATATACATTTTTTTTTGCTTTCTTGAAAACGTTAGATTTCTCTCTATACTTATCGTTAATTTATATGTTTACGATTTGATTTGCATTTCTTTTGTATTACTCTTATATAATATGTTTTCGTTAATTTACATTTCCGCTTACGTTGCGAAGTAAATATTTGTAATGGCTGATTACTCGGGTCTTTGTGTGCAAGGTTTCTAATATCTCGTATTATATATACGTGCAAATATCTCTGAGTAGCTGGCGAAAAAATCACGAAAACATATGCCCATAAAAGTTTGTTCATACTTAAGCTCAACTCCTCATAATTTTTCAATCAGAATTGTTGTGTGAAAGTTTGGCAATTGTCAGAATTCTGGCTTAACTTTGATATTCTCCGTCTAGCGATGCGATAATAAAAGGCTCAAATAAAGAAAAAGGTGTCGATTAAGACTTAGTCCTTGGACATTCCTGTGTAATTTCTAGATTGACTCTATTCTCCCTTCACCTACAACAGTTACGATTTACTGTTCAAAGTGGCAGCGTTCAAATCTGTAATCTTCCCCTCCTTGATTGTATCAATAATCTGATAGGACTTTTTGCAGACTTTAAAAGCATGAAATACAATAGCGTATAATCTATGGAGAAGTTCGGCATGCTTCACCACAACAAAAATGCAATAGCAACAGAAGAAAAAAGTTGTAAAAATATGGCATACTCATACTGATTCCTAGATAAAGCGGGGTGAAAATTTCCGGATATGTTCATATTGTTTTTATATTAAATTATGCTCAATAAAACATAAGTGTGTTTATATAAACTCCGTTTGCTAAATATCAATGAAGCATTTTATATCATCAATTTCACGTAGGGATTTAATGAACACCTAATTAACGGAACTGTGTTCGCTTAAGACATAGCAAAAATAATTAATGCATAAATAAACCTGGAGTTTTCGGTATTTTTTAATAGATTATACATAATATTTTGTCCATCAGGTTTATATTATAGTGAACATCATTCTCTTCCACCGTTATTTACATATACATTATGTTCTACTGTTATTCCGAATCGTTGATATCCGGTTAGATAATGGATATTTTTGGCTTATTTAAAATAATATTCTAACTTAAAGTTTCATATTCCAAATGATTTGAAGGATATTTACTCTATCATTTTTGAGATACTATCAGTACAATTCATTTTTTTTGGTTGTCAAACACTTTGCCTTGGATGTAATGTCGTTATTAAACTTACTTACAGCGTAAATTTTAACGATTTCTTTTGCTATGAACGAGTTGAATTATTATATATATTATATCTGTGGTATATTTAGATATTGGTATAAAGATAAAACTTTCACTCTACTTTCATTAATTATAACCTATATTTTTAGAGTTACATCAAATTATCATTAAAAGATATATAACTATATGTAATAAAAACAAGGCCGATAGCCATCAGTCGCGTGCTCGCGTGTGATGAATGAATGCGTGAATGTAGTATTGACATGAAATCCTTAAAGATAAACTAAAATGACCTAAAAATGGGTAGAAATGACTAAACTAAATAAAAAGTAAATTACTAAAAATGACTTTAATAAACTTAAGGATGAAGGTAATGGCCCTAAGAATGACTTGAATGCTTAAAAATAACTGGAATCCTAAATAAACAACTTGAATGATCTGGAGAATGGCTTGATTAGTTGTGAGACTGACTGGTTGTAAAGTGGCTTATCATTTTACATTACATCAAGACAGAAAAGTTATCCCCCACTTTACATCACAAAGTTACAAACATAAGTACAACATAGCGTAATAACAGATACTCCACTTCGATCTTGGCCAACGGGCCAAGAAAAGCGTTATTTATTTGCTCCTCACCGATCAAATTAGGAAGGAGGCCGATTTTTAATGTGAGGAGTGAAGGGAAAATGGGGACCAACTCCCCGTGGAGTAGAGGAGCTTGATATTGACAATTTGTATGAAGGATTAGTATTTATTTGCTCCCTCACCGAGCAAATTAGGCACACGACGTATTTTTAATGTGAGAAGTGAAGGGGAAATGGGGGCCAACTCCCCGGAGAGTAGAGGAGTTGGATATTGACAATTTGTATGAAGGATTAGTATCTATTTGCTCCCCCACCGAGTATATTAGATAGAAGGCCGATTTTAAATGTGATCAGTGAAGAGGAAATGGACCAACTTCACGAGGAGTAGGGGAGCTGGATAGTGACAATTGGTATGAAGGGTTGCCCCTACATTGACCAAGGTCTTATATGTGAGGTCGCCACCACATATGGTTTTTGCTTGCAGTATCTGTCGGAACAGATTCTACACTGTGATCTTGGCCAAAAGGCCAAGAGAATCTTAGCAAGCTAAGAACATCATATATTAACAACATACTTTTGATCTTAACCAAAAAGGCCAATCACAATATTGTTACGGACCGACCGATCGACTTACAGTGTCGCTTGCACGAGATTAAAAATATGTATGAAATACTTGGTATTAATACGATAATTATTCGCATGAATTAACGTCGTCTATTAATATAACAAGTTTTTTTTCACAATAGTAATCACAGAATGGCAATCGTGTTTCATTTTACCGCATTTTTCTAGCTTGCTGAAATTTATATAAACTCCTGTCCTTTATGTTGTTTTTCTTTATGTTTGATTTTTTTTTTATTTTCCTTTTTAAGTCTTTAATACTAAAATACGTTTTCTCATGTGTTAATTTACTCATTCTCTGAAATGATTGTAATTCATTTACGTAAAAATATTCGCTAGCCATATAACATAATATGTATCATTCTCTCTTGCAACATATGGTCCATTTTAATGGTAATATATTTCGTTATTTAATCCATTCTTATAGTTATGCTATACATTTTCAACTTTCACATTGACCATATTTGTTTTCCCCACGTGTCTTTTCTCCTATTGCTTTTAGCTCATTCTTTTTGAATCTTTGTTCCCATTTTCTGTAATAAATTTAATTGTTGGATTTGCACCATTTTTCTTGCCAAATTTTCTCTTTTATTTCTCCAACTTCCGATTTTTCATCTCATGGTATAGCTCTTACCTTACCTTTCCCTCAATGTCAATCACGTATTTGACTACGCTTCCTAGCATCTCCTCGGTTCCACTGCAGTCATCGTAAGTTTAAATTATCTATTACCACTTGCACCAAAGCAAAGCTTATTCTAAAACTAATCAAGGGAAGTAATCATGCCTGGTTGCGTGCTATCGTCTCCTTAAGTTAATATGATCGTACTGCACTCAATCATTATTTCTCTATTTCTACGTCAGAGAGAATTACACAGTGTCTACAAAAATCTTATATTGGATGCAATTGCAAGCATTTATTGATACATTGTGAATATTAATGTAAAATGGCATGTAAAAATAAGTATAATAAAAGGGTGTTTTAATTAAATAGAGACTGCATGCTTCACTATTAAAAAGTGTGTTCTATCCATGAAAAGTTAAATTTAAAAAATGTAAATGCATTTCAATGTAATATATTTGTCTGGATTATTTTGCGCGTTTGTTTCTAATAAAACACATGAGTGTTCCTTAGTAATTAAATTTTAACCGCTAGAATTAAGTAAACTAGACGGTGCATTATCACATGATTTCAGATATAATGGACTTATGACTCGAATCTTAGTGGAACGACGTTTACTCCAATGGGTTACGATTCTCAATTTAATTACTACATCATTGCAAACCACATTGTCTTCTTCCAGCAATTCTTCTCGCACTAGCTACACTGATGAGATTCCAGGATTTTTTTATAAATTTGTGCCAATAAGTTTACCCGTGAAATCAGTACTTACGTAGACATTATTCATATATTTCCTTTTATTCATATATATATATATATATATATATGTATTGTTTTGTGGATCCGTCTTTACCTCATTGTCGACTAAATATGTTCCGTTTTATAAATATTTTCTTTGGTTTACTTCATTCGGAGACTGTTTTCTGAAATGAATTCGAAGTAACATTTAGCTTTTTTTTTGTGAAAAAAAGGACATACCTCACATTTCGTTAGGTTCTTTAAAAGCGTTTTCTGTCTGTGTTACTAATACCTATCCTCTGTGGGCTCCAGTCTTGAGTTAAATGTAAGGCCGTTGGTCAGTAGCGGGTAAAGGATAGGAGTGGTTAAGAGGGGAAACAGTCCTTTTTAGTACAAACATACGCATATGTATATATGTATACACACATACACGCACGCAAACGCAGACATTCTGCCTGTCGTTTCCACAAAGAATATAGAATTGCTCCTTTTTTGCCCCGTAACAAATTTCGCTAGCCGCCCATCTGGCTATTTTCCATTCATTTTTAGAGGATTTGCATTAAATTGGAATTGACAAACAGAATCATACGTTTACATCGAAACTAAACTGTTTTCTTAAATGAATTCGAAGTAACAGTATTACTTTACCTCTTCTGATTAATGTTATTAAACTAATACATGCGAGAACCATAAATATGTGTATTTAGTATTTTATTTGAAATAGATTACGCGTCTATCTAGCATATGTAAAGTCCAAAACCGTGTAATATAATCTCTGTTGGTCAGAATTTTATTTTGATAATGCTAAATTTCAGGCGTGATTAACAGTGCGAAACATTATCTGGATCTATTTCAAAGAGGGTTAACTTAAAAAAAAAACAACCAGCTTATTTTGAATTAGATAAGATTGGCTGCTGCTTCTATAGCTTTGCCCCAAATTATTGTGTTCATTGTAGTTTGTCAATCATTACACGCCATCAATAGCATGATGAATTCTCTTCCTTTAGCAGTTGGTTCGAACAAACATTGATTGACAGAAAAATAATTAACCCCACAATTATTTTACCTCATAATCCTTTCTCCTATATATCAACTTCGATTGAGCTAACTTTCATTAACTTATCGGTAAAATGCAAGAAGGGTACACATCTAGATTTTATTCTTTACACATATTTGACTTATTTGTTTTGTAAATTATAATTCTTGGCTTCGGGACAAGATCAAAGTGTAGTATCTGTTCCGGCAGATACTGCAAGCAAAGACCATATGTGGGGGCGACCCCACATATAAGACCTTGGTCAATGTAGGGGCAACCCTTCATACCAATTGTCACTACCCAGCTCCCCTACTCCCCGGGGAGTTGGTCCCCATTTCCCCTTCACTCCTCACATTAAAAATCGGCCTTGTGCCTAATTTGCTCGGTGGGGGAGCAAATAAATACCATCTGTTCCGGCAGATACTGCAAGCTATGACTAGCTATGACTAGCAAAGAACAGATGTGGGGGCAACCCCACATGCCTGACCATTAACCAGCTCCCATTTCCCACCTCTCGGGAGCTGGTCCCCTTTTTCCCTTCCCCCTCCCTTCACTCCTCACATTAAAAATTGGCCTTGTGCCTAATTTGCTCGGTGGGGGAGCAAATAAATACCATCTGTTCCGGCAGATACTGCAAGCTATGACTAGCTATGACTAGCAAAGACCAGATGTGGGGGCAACCCCACATGCCTGACCATTAACCAGCTCCCATTTCCCACCTCTCGGGAGCTGGTCCCCTTTTTCCCTTCCCCCTCCCTTAACTCCTCACATTAAAAATCGGCCTTGTGCCTAATTTGCTCGGTGGGGGAGCAAATAAATACCATCTGTTCCGGCAGATGCTGCAAGCTATGACTAGCTATGACTAGCAAAGAACAGATGTGGGGGCAACCCCACATGCCTGACCATTAACCAGCTCCCATTTCCCACCTCTCAGGAGCTGGTCCCCTTTTTCCCTTCCCCCTCCCTTCACTCCTCACATTAAAAATCGGCCTTGTGCCTAATTTGCTCGGTGGGGGAGCAAAAAATACCATCTGTTCTTCAGATGCTGCAAGCTATGACTAGCAAAGACCAGATGTGGGGGCAACCCCACATGCCTGACCATTAAGCAGCTCCCATTTCCCACCTCTCGGGAGCTGGTCCCCTTTTTCCCTTCCCCCTCCCTTAACTCCTCACATTAAAAATCGGCCTTGTGCCTAATTTGCTCGGTGGGGGAGCAAAAAATACCATCTGTTCTTCAGATGCTATTCTATTTCTTGTTCTCTTTCGGTGGAGGAGAAATCCTTCACGACTGAGACAATTTTATTTTTGTACCTTTTCTCCACGTTAAAAAACGACGCTGGTGTCTAACTCTGTCCCGTGGGGAGGCATAGTAAATAGGTATAATTAAAACTACTATATCGTAATAGCATAAACTGTACGTACGTCCGGCTTCCTCTATCAAAAACGAAAAGCTTCCTTTGATCATTAGAACCACCAAAACCGATGCATGTATAAGTATAATTCGAAACAAGAATTGGTTACAAAAGAAATGCTGTGATTGGGGAGTTTAGTATTCTTCTTACTGTTGGTGGGGGTGGGGTTGTGGTGGTATCATCATCATCATCATCATCATCATCATCGCCATTATTATAATATTATTACGCTTATAGCTCGGTCCGTTATCATGCTGTGCATCCTAAAAAAGGAAAGTGGAATATCCAAAAGGTGGCATAGTCCAAATAAACCTTGTCACCTTAGGAAAGGAAAATGAAATATTTTTAACAGTAGGATGGGGGATATTAAATCAGTCCCGAAAATGGGTGAAACCATTTACTCATTACACATTACTTTATTTAATGTATATTTTTAACATTGGGGTGGGAAATATGAAGTCGGTTCAGGGAATGGCTGCAACGATTTACGTTTTGGACATTACCTGATTTAATGTATATTTATAATAGTAGGGTGGGAGATAAGAAGTCGGCCCTGGAAATGGCTGAAACAGTTTACTATTTAGACATTACATTATTTCATGTATATTTTTATTAGTGGGTTTGGGAAATAAAGTCGATCCCTGAAATGACTGAAGCAGTTTACTATTTAGACATTACATTATTTCATGTATATTTTAGCGGTGGGTTGGGTATAACAAGCCAGTCCCGGAAATGGCTGGAATAGTTTATGATTAAAACATTACTTTATTTAATGTATATTTTCAACAGTCCGATGGCGGAAATAAATTCAGTCCCGGAATTTAATGAGATGTGCAAATAATTACTATCAGAAAGCTATATTGTAGCAACATACCCAGTGTCGCCCGGGGTCGAATGAGATAGGCGAACGATATATATTAGCAGAATATGCGGCGTAACCCGGGATTGGATAAGATAGGTGAATCATATATACTATGAGAATACTCAGAATTCATTGATTGCAATGAAGTAATCAGCCCAGGCAATATATCACAGTTATTATTTAAGTATGGTTAAGCGACATAGTTGGTTTAAGTTATGAAAATTATTGTCGAATTAGTAACATATCCAAGAACTATGAAAAATGATGAAATGTGAGTTACTTGATTGGTGTGGTTGTAATGATATAATAAGCCTAGACAATATATCAAATATATTATATAAGTAGGAGGGAGAGGCATGATGTGGGTTTTTATTATAAAAATTATTGCCGAAATTAGTAACATATCCAGGATTTGGAACAACGATTAAATGTGAGTTAATCGATTGGGTGCTTATGATAAAATAATCAGCCCAGGAAATATATCAAAGTAATTATGTTAGTAAAAGAGGGCGATAAGGGTGGTTTAAATTATGAAAAATAATTGTCGAAATTAGTAACATATCTAAGAATTATGAAAAATGTAACATGTTATTTAATGCATTAGTGTGTTTGCAATGACATAATCACTGCAGGCAATATATCAAAGTTATTATTTTAGTAAGGGGGGCGATGATGTGGGTTAAAATTATAAAACAATGATTGTCGACATTATTAACATATCCAAGAATTATGAAAAATAACGAAATGTGAGTTAATTGATTGGTGTGTTTGAAATGAAATAATAATCCCAGATAATATATCAAAGTTATTATTTTTGTAATAGGGGTTGATAATGTGGGTTAAAATATTAAAAATAATTGTGGAAATGAGTAACATATACTACAATTAAGAAAAAATGATGAAGTATGAGTTAATTGATAGTTGTGTATTTTATGTAATAATCAGCCCAGGCGATATATTAACGTCATTTTTTAGTAAGAAAGAGCGACGAGGGTTGTTTCAATTATGTAAAAATTACTGTCGAAATTAGTAATATATCCAGGAATTACGAAAATGACGAAATATGGTTGAATTGATTGGTGTGTTTATAATAACATAATCAGCCTAGATAATATATCAAAGTTATTATAGAAATAAAGGGGAAGGAGATAAGGAGGGCTTAAATTATGAAAAAGTATTGTCGAAATTAGTAACATGCCCAAGACTTACGAAATATGATGGAATATTAGATAATACATTGGTGTGTTTGTAAGGAAATAATCAGTCTAAATAATATATCGTAGTTATTATTTAGTAAAAAGGGATGCGTGAAAATGTGGGTAAAAATTATGAAAAATTATTGGCGAAAGTAACATATCCAAGAATTAGGAAAAATGATTAAATGTGACTTCATGCATTAGTGTGTTTGTAATAAAATAATGAGCCCATACAATTTTTCAAGGTAATTATTTTATTAAGGACGGGCGATAATGTGGGCATAAATTATGGAAAGTGATTGTCGAAATTAGTAACATGCCGAAGAATTATGAAAAATGATGAAATAGAGGTTAATTGATTAGTGTTTGTAATGAAATAATCAGCCCAGCAAATGTATAAAAGGTATTATTGTAGTAAGGTTGGGCAACAACGTTGGTTTAAATTATAAAAAAAGAACATTGTCGAAATTAGTAACATATCCAAAAATTACGAAAAATGATAAAATGTGAGTTGATCGATGTGTGTGTTTGTAATGAAATAATTAGCCTAGACAATATATCAAAGTTATTATTTTAGTAAGGTGTGCGATATGGTGAGTGTAAATGATGAAAATTTATTGTTAAAATTCGTACCATATCCAAGAATCAATAAAAATTATGAAATGTGAGTTATTTGATAGTTGTGTTTTTTTTTTTTATAATATAATCAGCAAATACAATATATCAAATTTTATATTTTAGTAAAGGGAGGGGCGATAATGTGGGTTGAACTTATGAAAACCTGTTGTGGAACGTATTCAAATATTATGAAAAAATGATAAAATGGAAGTTAATTGACGGTGTGTTTGTAACGGAATAATCAGCCCAGGAAATATATCAAAGTTATTATTTTAGTAAGGGGGCGATACAGTTTTGATAAACAAAAGTAGAATAATATGGTTATGCCTTAATTCATGCTGACGAGAAAGCTCACAGTATGCCCAGCAACAATATATTATATAATGAAAATGCTGATGTGGAATTCCCACATGTCCAGCTTGTTGTTGTTGTTATTATTATTATTATTATTATTATTATTATTATTATTATTATTATTATTATTATTATCATTGGTTCACATGGAGCTTTCACACTAGTCAATAAATTTGTGGTCTGGAAGCTGAGTGACACCAAGTCTCCCCAGACGTCCAGCTCTCTCCACCTCCTTCGATAGCATTTACAAATGAATTTGCATCATCGCAACAACCGCTTACCATTGATTTCTCGCTGGGAATTGCGATTGGTATATACTGGAATTTGAGTGGCACTCAGCCTCCCCAAGGTACCAGTTCACTTTGCGCTTGTCCAACCGAGGTCTGGTTGGCGCTCGCTCCTAGGTCTTTCCGTCCTTATTGACCCTTCTTTGCCCTTTGGTATCATTTTTGAGGGGGGTGGATCGGTGATGAAACAATGGGGGGATTCATGATGGGGGATGTAGAACTTGTAAATATGCAGTTTCGGTGTTCTTCATTCCCTGTAACGCTCATTCTTTATATTGTCTTGTATTATTCTTCGCATTCAAGGGTTTTCCTTAATATTTCAGTCGTTTTCATTATCGTTAGTCGTTGTACTTTTGCAGTTATTCCTCTGATTCCAATTTCTGACATTCCGTTTTTGAAGTTTTTTCAGAATTGTTCCTAGATCTCCTACTATTATCGGTACTATTTTGATTTTCTTCCTCATACAAATCCCTTTTAACTCTCTGGCTAACTATGTGGATTTTCTTCGTTTATCCTTTTCTTTCATACTTACCCTGTGATTAGCTGGAACTGCACGATTTGACAGGATTTCTCTTTCTTGTTAATTATTACGACATCTGCTCTTCTTCCTTGGATGGGTTTTTCCGTCTGCATGTCCATGTCCCATAGGAGTTTGTGATTCTCGTTCTCGAGTGCTGTTGCAGGTTTATGTTTGTTCCATTTGTCTGTACGCTCAAAATGCAGTCGTTTACACAATTCTCAGTGTACCACCCTCCCCACTTGGTCAGGCCTGTTTTTGTATTGCATTTGGGCAAGTTTGCTGCATTCGCTTAGTATATGGTTTATCGTTTCGTCTCTTTGTGTACAGAGTCGGTATTTGCTGTTTTCCTGTGTTTTATGAACCCTTGCTTTGATATGGTTTCTTCTTATCGGGTTATCTTGTGCGGCAGTTATTAGAGATTCAGTTTCTCGTTTTATATGTCCTTTTGGCATCAATGTCCAGGTGTTTTCGTTATTCTCATCTTTTGTCATTCTTATGAATCTTCCGTGGAGTGGTTTCTCCTCCCATTTCTCTTTTCTCGTTTGTCGTTCGTCTCTCTTTTTTCTGTTTTGTTTTTTTTCAGTGTCTCTCGCTGGCATAATTATCCTTTCAGTGTTTTGCATTATGTATTTTTTAGTTCTTTTGTCATGTCCTTCACACAGTCTTCTATACATATCAGCCCCCTCTCTCCGTCTTTCCTTTTTTCGGTCCTTACAAAAAGTTTCAGATCGTCCATGTACATCAGGTGGTTAATTTTTTCCTCTGTATTGAAGAACTTGTATCCACCTTGGCACTTTCTCAGAATACTCTTCAAGGGCATCATGGCTATGATGAACAGTAGTGGTGATAGCGAGTCTCCTTGAAAGATGCCTCTTTTTATGTTAATTTCTGTTATGTGTTGTCCATCAGCTGTCAATTTTAGGCACCATGATTTAATTGCATTTTCTCTTACGTTGGTGATCCTGCTTGGTATTTTATGCATTTGTAGGCATTCTATTATCCATGCTTGGGGGATCCTGTCGTACGCGTTCTTGTAGTCGATTCATGCCATGGCTAAATTGTTCTCCCCCTTTTTACCTCCTTTAGGATCTTTTGATATATATATATAACATGTCATGAGTTCCTCTTTTTCCTTTTTGGCATCCTTTCTGCTCCTCGGGGATAAGTCCACGGTTATTCAGGGAGTGGTAGATTTGTTCCCTCAGTTGTTCTGTCAGTATCTTCCACATAGTTGGTAAGCACGTGATTGGCCTACTACTACTACTACTACTACTACTACTACTATTATTATTATTATTATTATTATTATTATTAGGACAGAACGCTAAGGACGAGCTTGAAAGGAGGTATAGATTGATGGAAAAGGGGCCGATGAACGTTCTATGTGGAAAGAGAAGGTTCACACTGGTGGTATAGAAATTAGGAACTTTGTTGTGAAAAAGTGTTGCATTTCGGCAGAACAACCTTTTGCGGAACAATCAGTCTCAGATGCATAAAGAATTTAATGGTAGTAAACAGGCGGGAAATAACAACACTCCAAATGCAAAATATGCAAGGAACTTCTGGAGTGGGATTTGGTCCGTGGAAGGGCGATATAATGAGAAGGCTAGCTGGTTGGGAGACGTCAGAGAAAAGGCTCAAGAAATGCAGCAGATGAAGAACCATCGATGACGTTAAAGCTGACATACGAAGGGTGATAAACTGGAAGGCACCTGGTCCAGATGGAGTGATAGGAGTCTGGTTTAAACAGTTTCCATGCCTTTATCCACCTATAGCTGCTGCTCTGCAAAGGTTTGTAGAGTCGGGAGATGCCCCTGATTGCCTTGTGAAGGAAAGAACAGCACTGATTAGTAAATATCCTGCAAAAGTAACAGATATCAATAAGTATAGACCAATTACATGTCTGCCATTTATGTGGAATCTGTTGACTGGAATATTTGCGGAGAAAATTTATGAATATCTAGGGAGTAATGGTGTTTTCCTGACGAACAAAAGGGGTGCCGGTAGGTTCAAGAGGTACTAAAGATCCACTATTAATTGATAAAGAAATAATGCAGGATGTGAAGAAGAAGAGAAATCTGACTGTAGCATGGATCGATTACAGAAAGGCTTGTGACATGGTTCCTCATTCATGGATACGTGAAATATTATTGATGATGAAGGTCGCTGAGAATGTGGTAGGGCTTTTGGAGACAAGTATGGATGAATTGAAAACGGTGCTGACAGCAAACAGAGAGGAAATGGCACAGCTTGGCATTAAACGTAGGATATTCCAAGGAGATTTCTTATCGTCACTTTTTTGTAATGATAATGATGTCACTGAACATCCTCTTGAAGAGAGAAAAACTGGGGTTTCACTTTGGATCTGATGACAGACACCTCAACCATCTACTGTTTATAGATGATTTGAAAATATTCGGTAGAAATGAAACTAGAAGAATTTGTAAGGACATACTCAGAAGACATTGGGATGGAGTTTGGGATTAGTAAATGTGCGGTGCTGGTGATGAAAAGAAGAGTAAAGTTTCATTCGAATGGAATAGTGCTGCCAAATGGAGAAATCATAAAAGAAATAGAAGATACAGTATATAAGTATTTATGAGTGCTGGAGGGTGTAGGCATCATGAAAAGAGAAATGAAAAAAAGTCAGGAAGGAGTATCTTATAAGATTGAAACTAATTGCAAAGTCGGAACTGTATGGATGAAAATCTAATGAAAGCAGTAAATGCATGGGCAGTCAGTGTTTGGAGATACAGTGCGGGAATTTTAGAATGGTCTTACAAGGATTTGCATGCCATGGATGTCAAAACAAGAAATGTTTTAGCAATGTTTGGTATATTTCATATTCGAAGTAGCGTCGCAAGGCTGTATCAAAAGAGGAAAGATGGTGGGAGAGGATTGAAAAGTGTAAAAGATTGTGTTAGAACCGAGGATATTTCGTTAAAGGAGCATGTGGTTAGAATCGGGGAGTGGATGCTTAAGGTTGTGCCCAATAAAGTGGAGGTATGTGAGACCAAGGCTGGTCATGTGAAAGGTTTAGATAAAAAAAGGGCAGAGGAACTGGCAAGGACGAAAATGCATGTAAGGTTCTTCCAGGATATAGCAGAAGTGGCTGATGAAAGATCATGGCAATGGCTTAGAGCTGAGTATCTGGCTAAAAGTACTGAAGTTTTTGTTTATGCAGCACAAGAGCAGTCATTAGGAACAGGATTGTTAAAAAAAGTTGTTCCAGGAGAGGAAATTGCTGCAGAATGCCGGATTTGTGGTAAGACCTCAGAATCAATTGCGCACCTTGCAGCAGGGTGTAGTGGGCACGCCCAGAGAGAGTACCGCAAAAGACACGATCGCATGGGACTCCGGATATATTGGAGGGTGTAAGAGGGTTGGGGTGAAATGTTCTGGAAAACGGTTTGAGGATATGCCTGATGAAGTGAGAACAAGTGAGGGTGACAAAGTAGAGGTATGGTTGGACAAAAGTGTAATACCGACCAAGAAATTGGAACATAATTCTCCGGATTTGGTCGGCATTGGCAAGATCTCAAAAAAACTTGCAGATTGTAAACATCTCAGGACCCTGAGAGAGGAATGTGAAGTGGAGCAATTATGCTCAATTGGCCTTGACGATAAGGCGTATACACGGGGTTAAAACACAAATAATCCAGGTCGTAGTTGGAAAACTACGAGTAGTATCAAATCGTCTGGAAGGACAATTGAAAAAACTACGAATCCCCGATGTTTTAGGAGGCCTTCAAAACTCTGCAATTATAGGTACACTAACATACTTAGGAAAACCCTTGATCTTTGAACCTCCTGGTTTGAAGCCGGAATTAAGGGAAATCTTCTGGAAATGAATCTTATCCCTTTCCCGAGAGACGTTCATACGCGAAATCAGAATTATTATTATTATTATTATTATTATTATTATTATTATTATTATTATTATTATTATTAAGGTTAATGTTATGTACTCACTATGAGATCTCACACAGGCCATCACGAGCTGTTCCTCACTGATAATAACGGTTGGTGTTCCCTGAAGTCAGGGTGGCAACACGTCTCTCCACGTATGCAGTAGGTTCCATCACTTTCGATATTTTTTGCAAATCATTTTGTTTTATCGCATTTTAGCCGGTTGATTTCTCGATGACATAGACCACGTGGCAAAAATAAACTCATTTGAAATTTGTAACTATGCTAAACCGAGAGCGCTTTCCACAAAATTGCTTTCCGGATAAACATTCTCTGTCTATCCATCTATCTATCTATCTATCTATCTATCTGTCTATCTATCTATCTATCTATCTATCTATCTATCTATCTATCTAGCGATCTAACTAAATGTTACATATTGCATATATATAAATATTATATATAATGTATTTATCGTATATATAAATGGTACATATTTCATATATATATATATATATATGTATATATATATATATATTATATATAGAAATATGAGTATTTATATATAAATCTCATATATGTAAATGTTAATTATATGTATATGCGCGTGTGTGTCTATTTATTATTTATAGTTAGATGATTCACACTGCTATTAAGTGTCATATGTCGAACAACGTTCTACATGTATGATACTTTTGTTTAGATCGCGTTACTAACGACATTAGAATGCATTATATTTGTTCTCTCCTACTCGTTCTCTTAGTATATAAATTATATATATATATGTATATGTATATATATATATACATTTGCCATTAAGAGGATATATATGTATATATATGTATATATATATATATATATATAAATACTCGTTCGAATACACTCTTTTAATGATAAAGCTATAACCCAGAATTAGATGGAATCGAGCAATTGCATCGACAACGGATGCAGTACAGCGAAGATGCAAGAAGATGCAGTAAGATGCAGTACATCGAAACCCACTTTGCGCCTGGCGTTGGCAATTGCTCGATTCCATCTAAATCTGTGTTCTAGTTTTATCATGTAAACGAGTATATATATATATGTATATATAAATATATATATATATATATATATATGTATATAAGTGAACGTGTGTGTGTGTCTGTGTACATTTCGGTACGCAATAACTCTGTCAATTCTTAGTGTACAGACTAAAAATTTGATATACATGGTACGAAGATTTGGGAAAATCGATGTGATCGGTTATTGGCTAGAAAATTGGCGATTAAGGGATCAAAGTTCAACAATTTGACCTTTGAGAACTCTACCAAACTCCTCCGACAATTTTGGGTCTACGAACTTGAAATTTTCGATATAGGTTCCTTGGACATGGATCTAAATTAATAACTTGATTGAAGCCCAAAATAATACATTTAAGGGGTCATAATAGGGGTCAAATTTCAAAAACGTTACCTCTGCTGTCTCTTCCAAATTACTCAGACAATTTCTGGCTTAAATATGTGACATTTTACATAAAGGGTATTCAGAGATAGGGTAAGCTTTTTCATCAGTTTAGGTCGAAATTTTTTAGTTACCAACATATAAATATATGTATGTATATCTGTTTGCATGTCTGCCTTAAACTTGCAATAGAGGCGACGGATTTTACCAAGATCAATATCGTTTTTATGTGCGACCTTTAATTCGACAAATATCGAAAAATTGGCTAAAAACATTAATAACTCCCCCTTTAACTAGTCTCTTTCTACAGGGGTGTTCACTTTTTTCGCCGATATTTTTGAAAGTTATCCTCTCCTTTAGATATTCTAGCCTTAATTTGAAAACATGTCACCTCCGGTTTGGCGGTAGTCGTAACAGCATAAACGTTATGTTTGATCATGTTCTTTTCCTCCTTTGCGGTATGGGTTCGAGCCTGCCTTCCTACTACAATTTTTTTCTTGCACAACATACACATCCGCACATTGGGCCACGCCGGGATGAAATGCTAGTGTTTATGAAATGATAATAATTTATTTCTTTAATTTGAAAAAGAACATCTTTTATTTTAGTTTATATATAATGTTTATGAAAGTATAAAAATAAGAACAGTAAAACTAGAAAAGCGTAATAAAAAAGAAGAGTACATGCACTAGAAAACAGTGGAGGAACTGGTTTGCCTTGCCATTTCTTCCAGTAGGGCTACACTTGAAATTAGGAAGTACATTAGCCGATTATAACGAACAATGTATTCTGTAATCTTTAAGCTATGTCTTTATTATCTCATTTACTGCCTTTATAGTTTACTAAAGACAAACTATTAATGAATGAAATGTCTGTCTCCCATGACTCTTTTAACCGTTTCATTACTTGCTGATATGTGCCTGTTTTGTCACCATATATTCAGTGAATTTTACCTACCCTCACGTGCATTAAAAATTAATTTAATTTCTCTACACACGTATTGCTAACTTTATCACATATTTACATTTTACAAAAGAACAAGTTAGGACAGACTCGGATGTTGTGGGGCCTATACATGACGGTAAACCTCACAAACGCCCAAAAAATAACTAGAAATGTTTCACAAAAGCCAAAATAAATAAATAGCACAGTTAGTAATGTTTATGTAAATCACTTCATCACAATATTTTTGTAAATGTGAAAACAAAAGCAAGAAAACATTTTTCATACCAGACCAAACCAGTTAGATAAGTAATTGGCAGTTATCCAAGAAAATGTTCCTTCCTCGGATCAATTAAGAATACGAACTTGCTGGTTTCGTGTTGGGATATGAAAACGTGATTTCTTTAAGGTGTCTTTAATGTCAGTTAGGATTGCTCTTACAGCAGTTGCATTTGATTTGATGAAAAGAACAATCACATTTTATAGAATCAGTCACATGACAAAACAATAACAAAACAACATATTTTTAATCCAATATAATAAAAGATTGCTTGTCTTTGTGTATTTCTATATTCTCCCCTGTGAGCTGAATAATGCGTTTTACATCTCATTTATATACTGGGTGAGGCATGATTAAGTTTTTCAAAGGGAAGAATAAAAAAACAAACAATAACATCAATGTTTGGCACATTTTAGGTAAGGAAGACACTATCTTCAGACAGCCTGTTTTGATAGCATATGGGAACAGTGTACAAGATATCTGAGTAAAAATAATTTTTTAAGTAGGTCAGGTTTTAGACTTGCTGTCTAAATGTTATTCTATTAAATATTAAGTTACATTTTTAGGAGGTTCTGGGAAGGGTATTAAGCAACATAAAGGTTGTCTCAGTTTAAAATACTTCTAATCCAAGTGTGTTCTTTCAAGGCAAAGAATCTGGAAAGGAGCACAATGAAAGAAAATGCATAAAGAAAAGAAAAAAAGAAAGGTGGGTACTTATATAGTTTAATCAAGACATTAAAAATGAAAATATAAAAAGAAGGCTATATTATATGTATCCGTTATGGAATGAAATTCTCTGAAAGAAATGTAGTTTTTTTTTTTCTTTTAAAAGTAAACAAT
The DNA here is from genome assembly GCF_053919585.1 of Euprymna scolopes. Classification (NCBI taxonomy): domain Eukaryota; kingdom Metazoa; phylum Mollusca; class Cephalopoda; order Sepiida; family Sepiolidae; genus Euprymna; species Euprymna scolopes. The sequence goes on along the minus strand of NC_136484.1, from coordinate 178,229,380 downwards.
TTGTTATGATACCGAGCAAAAGATTCGATTTTTAGGGGGAAAAAACTGGCATTAAACATGCGAAGGGAGGGTCGGCGCTTTACATAGTTATCTCCCCGTGGCGTGTTCAAAAAAATCCAAGATGCCTATCTTCAATGTGTTGTCATAAAAACGTGGTTTCCCGCTGTAAAAAAACCCAAAAAAGTATTGATCAAATGAAGTTAAATTTGTTTTAGAGATCTCAAGTCCAAAATGAATACGTACAATATAACCCTTTTTTTTCGATATTTTCATTTTTAATGTCTTGATTAAATTGTACAAGTGCCGAAATATGGACTCAACAGAACCATAATAATGCATGACTTTCTTGTTAAATATTTTAAAAAAAACAGGTGCCGGTCAATAATTCCTCCTATATGAAAATGAAAATCTGTTTAATGTACGTACCCATGATGAAGCAACAACACATTCCAAAAATCATGTAAATTGATGTAGTAGTTTCATTCATAAGCAATTAATGACACTTCATAAGCATTACAACATAAATCTAGTATGAACTATTGTTTACTTATTCCCGTTGTTGTTTTTTTTTTGTTAGATTTGTTATCAAAGGGACGGATGAGATTCAATACTCTGATACTCATTAAACTAGATTCTTTATTTAAAACTAAAAAACGTACTTGATCAGTTTGTGCAATTTTCGGAATGCAATATTTGCTTTCCACCACAGGTATGTACATCAAACGGATTTATCTATTTTTGTTTTTAAACATAGGGAGAATGCTGGACAAGAACCGAAAAATCAGCAATTATATTCACGGTAAAAGATGTTTTGGTTCTGAGTGCACTCAAACCTCTTCCACACATTCTATGTATATCAGCATTAGTGAAAACCACGTTCAATCAAACAAAGTATACATGCTTGAGGAGACTCATGCCTGCACTTGCTCCCAAATATATGGGAGTATCTTTGAACGTATTGGTTGGAATGTTGTGTTCTGTAACCTTCAATTATGGCTGTAAGACTGCATGGACTTGACTCGGATCAGCACTGAATGCGTGAATACCACTGACTGAATTGAATATAAAATTAAAAAAAGACAAAATAAATAAATCGTTTGAAATAATAAATAAAATGCTAAGAAATTTGAATTGTAAAAAAACAAAAAACAAAAAAAACTTATACCTAAAGATAGTTTACTGATTCATTCACTCTGTGTGTTACATGGAAAGGGCTGTCCCCTTCCCATGTAAATAAGAATAATACTAGATAAGTGAAAATGAGATTAGGATGAGCCTAGGAATCGAACCCTGTAGCCAAAGTAAAGAATTGGAATATTAAAAATTAAGTGTATTACTAATAGTTAAATATTGTTTATATTGAAAAAAGACTCAATTGCCCATTCTTTGGAAATCTAGATATTAAATAATGTCAGTTAAAAGAATGAACAATGCATATTAAATTATATTGTTTAAAAATAGGTTAGATTAGAATTGGGGATTCTTTGTTTGTCAAAAGTGTGTTGGACAAACATATATGGAACCACGTTAAAATTAGTCACGTGTGAACACACTTCTTGCGTCATAGACAAAGGAAATTTATTGATATAGGAAAGGAGGGTTCGAATGTAGAGTCAGTTGAAAAAAGAGACATCCTTAGAGGCGAAGGGTACAAGATTAACCATGTAGACCCAAGTTTGAATACCTGACGTCATCGACTGGCCGATCAAATGAATAAAGAAGTCATCATTATTTTGTAACTGTTGTCTTGTGTCATCCTTCATGACGAATTAAAGGTAAATGTGTGTATCATATTATAATGGAAATTGTGTAACTCTTCGAAGATTATGTGTCCTCCCCACCACCATCATAAGTGAAGTACCTCTCCATTATATGTGTTAATAACGTGCTCCTATATCACCCAGTCCGTATTTAATATGAAACCTCAAATAAATGTCACAGTTGTTGTCATGATGTAAAATATATACCTGTCTTCTCTCCCTCATCATCACTATTGTTATGTCTGTATTGCATGAACCTGTCATCTTTAAATATGAAACACCTACTACACAACATGTGCCCTGCTTTCAATATATCTGTGTATGTGTGTGTTTGTGTGTGTGTTTGTGTGTTTGTGTGTGTGGGGGTGTACAGATACACACACAGAGTGCATTACATCTGGGGACATGTTTTAAAAGTGACTCTTAAGAACAGATAATGTGTTTTTACTGAAAAACGTTTTAGATAAAACTAAGTGTTTTATAACTATAGCCATTAAAGGTTCGTTCAAATTCAATCATGGTTTCCCAGTGAGGTATGAATAATTTAAATTCTAAGATCAAATGACCAGTATTCATATCTGGATAAGAATCATTTCATTAACGTATTAATAATCATGTTAAATACAGTCACTCAAAATATTTAAATCTAGGAAGGTAAGACTAAGAGGCGAACCGTTATTGGTCATGTGATCATGAAACTTAAAACAAATTGTTCAGCTCCAATAAAGTTATTTTCCTTTACTTTTTCTGATGTGAAATGATTGCACCAAACTTGTTTTTGATGCATTTGTGAACAAAATTTCAGATTGTTCCTAATGACACACAATGTTCTTTCACAACCCATCTCGTGGATCCTCTACGATTACCACCAACGAGGTGTTGTACTTTATAAATAAATTCAAGTCTTCTAATACTATCAGTAGGACGAAAATTTCCCTTACATGTTGATAAATGGTGATACATGTCTATCTTAAGTCTTTAACTCTTTGCAAACTTTGTCAAGTTATTTTTTTTATGGTTCTATTTCTAAATTGCTTTTATAGTTACTGATAATTGTGAAATCTAGAAACTGTAAGGTCAAATATACCTGCTCTAATAAAAATAATGTCCTCAAATATCTTATGCAGCCTGTGTGTATATATCTCCATCTTTATAAAGTTAGGTATATTGATATGCACAGGATTCACTCCTAAACTAATTAACTGGTCATTATGAAGTTTGTAACACAGTTGCCAGGTATGCTATATTTAGTTTAATTTAATTTCATATGAATATGACAAGTGCTCAGCTGAGCTTCAATCTTTGGTTCCTCCCTCGCCAAACTTTTACGAAAAACACTCGTCTTGCCAAAACCACATTCAATAATTCCCCCCCACTCTTTATCTGTGCCTAAACCTAAATGTAGATTCCATGAACAAGCTTCCTTCTTATAACTGCACGACTGTGGAACTCTCTTCTCTTTGCCTGCTTTCGAGCTGATTACAATCTGATGGTCTTCAAGTCCAATGTAAACAAGTTATTTATGAACCGGTCCCCTAAGTAATCCACATTACAAAATTCCCACTACTTATCTTTACTATGCTATAATCACATTGATTAATTCTTATCCTCGAGTGGTCTCCGGGGCTTGATAAGTGGTGATTTCTGTGGAAAAAAAGGTGGGCGTGAAAGTCCTTCATGAGAATTCAGATAATTGATTGTAATCTTCATAAGCAGATGTAAAAGTGGTGCAAAGGTGAAGAATTTATTTTACCTGGGTGTGTGTGTGTAGGGGAAGGGCATGCTAATATTTTTTTATGAATTGATTGAGTTTATATTTTATTTAATAAACTGTTTTGAAATTGGAATTTAATGGAAATACTAGTTTTCTTTTTATGCATCTAACAGATTATCTTATAAATATCTTGTAAATATCTTGATAATTAAATAAATTCATCTAACAGAGTACCTTGTAAATATCTTGCAGTTATCTTCTAAATGTCTTAAGTTGGACCTAAACACCATTTAAGCTGACATATACAATTTTCATTCTGAACTGCTCATTTTTATTCGTTATAGTTGTCTAATGTTATTGATAATATAATAATATAGTCCGTTACAATTTAACAAAACAAACTATGCAGTCCAATTCAAATGACCGGTAATATCGAATCGTTTTTAAATTAAGACTGAAAAATCACAATCATCAAGAGTAGAGTTAGACAAAAGGTAACTTTTTAGCGTGTGGAAAATTCAGCTCTCAAATAGGGACACTCTGGCTTAGGACAAAAATAAACATCGCCACATTCAATGATAAGAAAAGATGAAGTATAGTATCGGGACAGATACTGCATTTTACCCTTAGCTAAAAGGATTCCTGACAATGAGTTTAGCCACAGTAAGAGAAATGATTCTTGGATTAAAAATTCTGAGATACTTGAATTTGAAAATTGGAGGAAAGTGATATAATCAAACAAACTTTGAATGCAGATCATCAAAAACGATCTTTAACAATAGAATTTAGATGTAATTAATCTTCAAGACCACCACGCTCCAAAACTAGGATTCCATACTGCCAGAAAATGACAGATCCCTGAACAAGGTGGATAAAACAAAGCAGATATCCGCACATATTTATTCTAATTGCTTCTTTCATAAACAGATAGCCTCTGAAATTTGCTTTCTACTCCCGATTGTTTGGCTGTATTAACAGGCAGAAATTTAAATGTAAGTGAACAAACATCTCACTACACTCCACTCTCCTCCTAGAATGCCCCTGTATCTATAGTATCTAACTCACAATAACCACTTATATTTCAGTGGCAATGTCTGGAGTGAATGCAAATAAATTATGATTTAGTATTAATAGATAGCTCGTACAAAAGAATAATTTCGGAAGTTTAGATTAGAAAATGAAGGATGTATAAAGGATAAAAAAAGTTTGGACTTTTTTAAGATTATAATCTTAGTGTAGTTGTGTAATTCAGCTCATATAGAGTGAAGTAATTAAACTGTTTTTTTCTAAATATATCAGCAGACCCAAACTGAAATGAATTATCAAGGAACAAAAATACAACTAAGATTGAATAATCACGTCTACTATCACAAAAGAGAGAAAAGGAAAGATGCCTAATCGATTGATAAAACACAAATACAGAGATACCTCTAATTTCTACTAGACACTATCTCCGGGGGTCTGTCTCTCTATACAGAGAAATACCAGTACATCATCTATGGCATGAGGCATAAGGATACTTTCCCTTACAAGTAAATCATGACTAAATATTTAAAATTACATAATATTTGCATTCCAGATATTATCACCTCAGTATGGCTAACCCATTGACATTTACGAGGAATGATGCACATTATTGCCCTGTAATTCAGTAAGCATACGGCATAATCACGTTTAACACACTGGTTCCAGTCAGATCACTAAAGTTAAATAGATAGGTGGCCATTTGGGGCTTCCAGGTGCTGCATATGCTCTCCGCTTATCTCAGCATTATTTCTAGTCGTACTGGAAGTCTCCTTCTCACTGGACTTACGCAGTGCCGATTCAGGAGAGGTGCGATTGGAGATTGCGCAACCCTTGCCACACATTTAAACGCGCAGCCGCCCCTAAAGGGGGTATCCTTCGTCTTTCGAGACTGAACGGAGTTATCGAATTCAGTAAGACAAAGAGAAAGGTATACTATACCATATTTAACGATGATTAATTGGGGAGAGGAAAATTATGTTTTCAACTTCGTTACTAAGTCAGTGTTTGAGAGATAAAGGAGAACTTTACTGGAATATTCAAATATGTATCTCATATAGAGGTCAAGTATTACCGCCTGGAAGGGCACCCCTTGATTTCTGAAAACTTTGAATAAAGCAAAAAAAAAACAAATATTATCAAAAACCATGGTATGGGACAATGCTGAACACAGGATTCCCACCGTTTTTCTTTTTAAACAGTCACGAAAATGTTATATAGAACAGGCATAAAGTGTCTATACACAGATGATGATGATGATGATGATGATGATGATGACAAAGGCATCATCATATTGTGTTTAGCATCTGTTTTATATGCTACTATGCATTGAACGGCTTTAAAAATTTACTTTGACACCAACCTGTCTCTGACACTATTCCTATCCGTAGCATTACTAAAAAAAAAAATAGCGTGAAGACCTTTCACTGTTTTACAGATGAGCACTAAATCACCAGGATAAAACACCTTTTCTGGACAATCGGTAATAAAACTCCCAAGACGAGGCTTGATTGCTTATCAAGGTAAAAAAAAACACTTCATTCCACTCCTTCCTCCTTTCCTTTAAATTTATTATTCCATTAAATATATATATATATATATATATATTAATTGGTTGTTTAGTCTAACATCCACCATGGAATCAAACTTTGGTTAAAACATGTAACACGCCAGTGTCATTCATTACCATCTGTATATTAAAAAAAAAACAAATTGAATTTAATCCACAGGTCTAATCGCCTATATATCAAGTTTTAGTCCAAAAACTGACAGTAGTTTGGTAGAAACAATTCCACACACATACAGACAAGCTCACTTTCATATATATAATAGATTTATAATAATAATAATAATAATAATAATAATAATAATAATAATAATAATAATGATGTATCAAAGGTGAGTGAAACCAACAGAAATGCTTTTTGGGACATAATATAATGTCAGTGATACTCTAAAACAAGAGAGGAACTCTCGTTCCTCAAAAACTAGAATGAAAACAAAATGCTCATTTGATTTCAGTAAAACACGTCTCATGAACTTTAAGCCAAATGATCTTCGTCATGTTCAGTTTAATGACCGTTTTACATGCGTGAATCTCTTTGATGGTTTTAAGAAATTGATTAATAGAGTTGGAAGGCTGCATGTACACATTGATAAATTGAGTTGAAAATGTGTAGCAAACAGAAATGTCCTTTGCGTCAAAGTAAAATGTCAACCATAGTTTTAAACCTTGGAAGATGTATTGTTCAGAAACCACCAGAACGAAACTGACATAATTCTCATGCAACTGCACTTGTTGAACTGTCCCCTAAAGTAATCAAATGTTGACTGTTCTATTTATCATTTCCAATCTTCTTGTAGTATGGTTCATAATCCAACCGATAAACTTTATTGCTACAAAAGAGGATATCTTTATTAAAATGCAGTACAAATTACCCCACCCCCAATTAAAAAAAATGAAAGTGCTAATTATTGATAAAGGAGGCGTTGTTAAAAATAAAAATAAAAAAGAAACATTCTTAAAACCATTTGTTCTAAAAGTGCTAACTTTTCTGAAAACAGCAGTGCCATTTTTCTTGCAAAATTCCCAGGAATAAATATAAAGTTGCGTGTGAGAGGAGCCAGCATCAAACACATCGCTGAACTGGAAGATAATGACATAATTTTTAGAAATATAAAAACTAAATGAAAACAAAAAAGAAACATGTTTAGATTTTACTGCTTATCTATTTATATGAAAGGCAAAATGTATGTATGTATGTATGTATGCATGTTCGCTTTTTGTGTATGTCTGAAAAAGGCTTTCTTTCCGAGGCTTTGTCGGGGGAGGGGGTCGCTCATTCTAAAAACTGTTTATATCACGTCTAAATGATAATATCTTCAACTTAACAACGGGAGTCGCCTTTCTATTTATTTTGCCGGACTTTTACCAGCTCGCCGCGTCTTCGAAAAGCAAATGATCAGGCTTGAAGCACAGGACTAGGTCAGATATCGTGCCACTTCCTCGCAGCTGTTTATTTCGCGTTATAAACCTCCGAACATCCGGGCAACGCCGGGTACCCCAGCTAGTCTTCTATAAATATAAAAGGCAAACTGTGTGTATGTATGAATGTGTGAATGCATTTATGTAGGCATGCATGTTCGCTTTTTGTGTATGTCTGCAAACGGCTTTTTTTCTGAGGCCTTCTCGTTCCTTCTTAGAACTTTTTATATCGCGTCTCAATAATAATAATTACGACTTAACAACGGGAGTCGCGTGTGTATATACTTTGCCTGACTTTTACCAGCTCACCTCGCCTTCGAAAAGCAAATGATCTGGCTTGCAGCACAAAACTAGGTAAGATATCATACCACTTCCTCGCACCTGTTTATTTCGCTTTATAAACCTTAATTTAACGAACTTATCAATACTCTCCCCTCGTGACCGAGATCGTTAGGTGTCTCGCTTTTTCCCCCTTTCGGTTCGACCTTCGCGTCAAGGCTTCTGTGTTCAATCCTACCTTCCTACGATAACATTTTTTCTTTTACCCGGCCAACGTGTATTTTTAACTCACACCTTCAAACACCCGGGCAACGTCGGTTACCCCGGCTAGTTATTATTATTATTATTATTATTATTATTATTATTATTATTATTATTATTATTATTATTATTATTATTAGCGGCACTTGTGGAAATTCAACAGCGGACACTATCATATATAATATATTGATGTTGATATTTTGAAGATGTGCAGCGTAAATTGAGATGCTCGTATGTTATTGTAGCTCTTTATTTTTTATTGCAACATTATTTATATGAGCTAGCAGTAAGGCACCGCGTAGCTCGGGCGTAAAGTACACTGTAATATGATATTAAATTCTTGCAGATTCGTCTATATAATTATGGAGTTAATTTTCTATATTAGTGTTTTTATATATTATAAAATTGCGATTTCCAAAACAAACGAAATGTATATTAATATGGCTTGGGTGCATCAGCTTTTAACGGAACTGAAACTAAAACTTATGTATATATATATATATATATATATATATATATATATATATATATATATATATATATATATATATATATATAGGAAGTTTATTACTCTGAGTCCAGAATGAGTTTACAAATTGTTTCAGCTAGAGGAAAATCATCAAAGAGGAACAATCCAACTAGCATCGTCAGAATTCACAGATGGACTATGAATTCTGACGATGCTAGTTGGATTTTTCCTCTTTGATGATTTTCCTCTAGCTGAAACAATTTGTAAACTCATTCTGGACTCACAGTAATAAACATCCTATATACTGCTCTGACTACACATTGAGCACTCTAGTCCGGTTTTTTTACCACTGGTATATATATATATATATATGTATATATATATATACATATATATATATATATATATGTATATATATATATATAACCACTTCATTTACTCACATAAAATTAATATATCTAAATAATATATAAAATATATGGCGATTAAGGTGCACTGAATATTCTGCGTTTCATCCACATGAAACGCGGAATATTCAGTGTAGCTTAATCGCCATATATATTTTATAACTTATACATTACTATATATATATATATATATATATATATATATATATATATATATATATATATATATATATATATATACGGATTTTAACGGGCTCGGTATCGGTTTAAAGCTCTACTTTTCGGACAAAAAATATCGAAATATAAGCTAAAACATTAATTTCTTCACCCTCGACTTTTCACAAGAATGGGTCGTTTTTAGGCAGATATTTTCGAAAGTCAGCCCTTCTTTCGATTGACTAGACTTCATTTAAATCTTCACCACTTCCTGTTTGGCAATGAACAAAATTGCAAAGACGTCACTTTTCCACGTCCATTCCTTCTTTCTCTGGACGGGTTCAAGCCTGCCGGCCTACTACCACTTTGTTTTTGTTTTTTTGAAAACACCTGAAAACACGCGGGACACGCTGGAAACACAGGCTAGCTTAACATATAAAAAAGAAAAATAGGGAACGCATTTTTGTGTATGTCGAAAAAAAAAAAACACTTTTCTTGCCAGGGTTCTCGCGTCGGTTAGATTCCGGGAGAATATTTCTAATACTTTCTTGATCATAATATCTCAAATTCGCAAACGGACATCGTTTCTGTCATTTTTTAATCAGTTTAAAAAAAAAACGCCACCGTCCCGCCGTGTCGTCTCTTTGTTTGTCTTTTCCCTATTCATAAAGCGAAACTAATCGAAAGCAAATGTTAACTCCCCGACTTCCAGCCGGGGAGTTTCTGTTCTGTAATTTTCACTTGTCATTTTAGAGAAACCCCTTATACGGTGACAATTACTATTTATATAGAAATATCCAGAGTGTCTCCATTTTGGGGGGGAGCTGGTTTTCCCCACCCTTGTATCTAATTTGTTTCCGGCAGGAAGCAAATTGATGAACCGCAAACTCCCAGCCTTCCGCTTGGTAGTATTTGTTCGGTAATTCGTCCTACGTCAATGAAGGAGAACATCCTCATGCAAAGAAAATTACTATTTATTTGAATTCTGCCACCTTTTTTAACGTAGCATCTTTTCCCAACATTAAAAATGCCCTTTATTGAAGGTTTTAAAGCACCGTTATTTTTGCAAGTAATCTTCTTGTCTGAATATGTTTAATTTAAACGTTTTACACTTCAGGCGCGTCATGGCGTATCAGTAAGTCGTCATGTCTTCTTTCACTTTCTTTTCCGTGTTTGCGTTGCGGCTTTGAACCTGTCTGCTGCCTAACACTGGTTTGACACCTGCAAACATCCGCGCAACGCCGGGCACCCCAGCTAGTCAGCTACAATCGAAACCGAAACCAAAACTTATGAAGAATTCTTGATAAAATTATTTATTACAAGAAAGGAAGTCTATAACAATTAAACTACTAAAATACAGCGTGACCCCCAAAAACGGGCAGTGACTCTAATTAAGCCCCGTTTCTCAGTGTTTTGTCCGAATTAAATGAAACTTTGGTCATAACTAGATTAGTATATTCAAAACATCGCATCAAAACACTAAGGCCTTTGGCCTCGTTTTCTCGGTTCTACAGCATGTTCTGGATGACCTACATTTAGCTTTTTTGGGGGGGCACCCTATATAAGCATAACACAGAAGATAACACAAACTATATCGTATTAATAGATAAAATATTATTATTATTATTATTATTATTATTATTATTATTATTATAAGAAGAAGAAGAAGAAGAAGAAGAAGAATTATAAGTAGAATAAGAAGTAGAAAAAGAAGAAAAAACAAGAAGAATAAGAAGGAAAAAAGAAGAAGTAGAAGGCAAAGTAATAGTAGTTATTATTACACATGAGACGTTATTACAAGAGTCCCATATTGTCACAAATAGATGTTGTTTCTTGACGTCTTACTAGAAGGATTGTTTCTGAAATTTTCAAATTCTTTGGGAAGATTTGATTAAAAATTCGTTACATGTGGCATTTAATTGGTGAATGTTAACAATTCAGATGAACAAATTTATTACCTACTGACATATTACGTAGAAAATATTACACATGACAACGCATTTCATGTGAAAACATGGAAAAAATTCTAAGTCATGTCTAAATAAACAAAATCATATGGTGCAATTTCGGGTGAGAACATCATGACTTACTTAAATATCTTGTTGAATGTATTGCAAATTTCAACAAATTCTAGGGGAAAATGTTATTTAAGACTAAAACGTCATGTAAAATAAGTATAATCAAAAGGGGATTTTATTTATTACGGATTTATTTAACTTACTCATTTCATGTGAAAACTTTATGGTATACAAAATTATCATGTTGAAATAAGTAAAATAATAGAGATATTTTGTAGATAAGAAATCTTTTAAACATAGATATTTCAGGTGAAATATTATTATCAACTTATATCCTGTAAAAATTTGTACAAATTCACATACATTTCAAAGGAAAAATATTACATAATTAAGTGGGATGCCAACATAAGCGAAATAACATACCGCGTATGTTGATAAGGTATATTTTAAATCTACAAATTGCAGAGGGAAATAACAGCTTATGAACATCTAAGGCTTCGTTTTTTAGTTAAGTATTAAATGGTACAAAGTCCAACCTCATTGTAATTGTTTGATTATGAGAAAAAAAAATCTTACTGATGTGTGTTTCTATTTAGATTTTCAACTACCATGGAATTTATACGGGCTCCGCTACTTCTTCTTCTTCTTCTTCTTCTTCTTCTTCTTCTTCTTCTTATTATTATTATTATTATTATTATTATTATTATTATTATTATTATTATTATGATTATTATGATTATTATTATTATTATTATTATTATTATTATTACTATTATTATTATTATTATTATTATTATCATTATTATCATTATTATTATTATCATTATTATTATTATTATTATTATTATTATTATTATTATTGTAAACAGTGTTTTAATGTATAATACTGGTTTCTATTCACTCAAGAATTGTATTTTACACTAATGTAAGAAAGTATAGGAAAAACGGCAATTACATGAAAAGTGTAGGTTATTTATTGTGCCAAGAACATAGACCTCTCGAGTATGGTAATGCTATACTTCATTTCTAATTAGGTTACACCTTTATCAAGGTATTCTTATAGTTGGTCAAGCAAATCTATGATGATTGTCACGATGAAAGGTTGCTTATTCAACACCCTCGCAATATGCAACTTCAATTTATGTATTATATATCGAATATAATAAATATATAAATATAAATAAATATTATATAAATACCATACTAGTGGGTAATTGTTACGGCTTTACCATTTCGTGTGCTACAAATAAACTGTCTTTTTCTCTCTTACTTTCCCTCTCTGTACTGCTCTAACGAAGTATGCCGACCTATTCCACAAATCCCAAAACCTCAACATGAAATATCTCCAGAATAAAAACTCTATTAAACCTAAAACTCCATCTTCCAACGTAGACCCCTACTACCAGGTCTCCTCCTCCAACATCAGGGGTCTACGTTCCAACCTTCCAGAGGTTGAAACCCAATTACAGGAGACAAAACCGTACACATTATTTCTAAATGAAACTGGAATAGGGCCGACCACTTCCCTAGATGAGTTCATAATTAACGGATACTCTAACTTAACACCAACATCTGACCACCAAGATAGCCATGGGCATGGAATATGTGCCTACATTAAGGATTGCTTCCCGTGTGGCAGGGATATCTCTTGAGTAGATCCTAATTTACCCTATATGTGCTTCAGGGTTGCACTTGCTTACACCATTGCATTTATATTTGCCCTCTATCGGTCCCACAACAGCTGAGTTACCATCTTTAAGAGCATATCTGAGAAAATAGACCACATACTGTCTGCACATCCATCGGCTAACATCCACGTCTCTGGTGACTTCAACGTCCATAACTTGGAATGACTGACCCATTCAAATGAGACAGACGATGCCTGGAGATTTTGTCATTATTTTGCAATTGCTTATGACCTCACTCAGATTGTTCGCGAGCCCAGCATTGTGCCCGATACACCCGGTCAATATGCAAGTCTCCTAGACCTTTTTCTATCAACTTCCCCTGAGCTATGTTCATGTTCTGTTCATTTTCCTCTAAGATCCTCCGACTACTCCGTCGTATCAGTTAAGATAAAAACGAAATGTAAGAAGTCCTCAGACGTACCCCTCCACCGTACTGTATACCGATACTGTATGGTTGACTGGGATAGCTTCCATACATTCATATCTGATTTACATCTTCACTCCATGTTTAAAAAGGGAGTGTCCTCTATAGTATCAGATCTGACAGAATGGTTTATTGTAGGCATAGACCAATTCATACAATCTAAAAAAATTCCAATAAAAACCTAACAGCAAGCCATGGTTCTCCCCAAAATGTGCTGCTTCTATTGCACACAGAAATCACTTTTTCCATAGCTACCAACGTAATAGATGCACTGAGACTAAAGCTGCTTTCAAGACTGCCAGCAACCACTGTAAAAGAGTAATAAAAAATGTTAGAACACTATATGCCCAGTATGTTAAATCCAAGGTAGCTGATCAGCGGCTTGGTTCCCACCAGTTTTGGCAAATTACAAATAGGATCCTGAACAGAAGTGTGCGTTCTATCTCAACCATTATCAATGGACCAGAGGTCATCTCGTCAGCGTCAGACAAGGCCAAACTACTTGCCAAGAACTTTGCAGCTTATTCTACCCTATGCGACGAAGGCCATCAACTTCCCATATTTCCTCCTTTAACACAGAACAAGCTAGGTAACATACAAATATCCGTGCATGAGGTAGCCAAGCTAATCAAGAACCTAGTAAAGCAACTGGCCCTGATGGCATCACAATTATAGTGTTAAAAAAGATTCAAACAGAACTTGCTACCATACTTACGAAACTATTAAAGCGCTGCCTTAAGGAGAAGTGCGTTCCGACTCCCTGGAAGACCTCATCAGTTTTCCCTGTATTTAAGAATTCAGGTGATAAGTCATCTCAGTCTCGGTACAGGCCAATAAGTCTCCTGTGTGTTATGAGTAAGTTGCTGGAATCCATATTAAATAGAGAAATAGTCAACCACCTCAGCAGGAATAACCTTCTTAGTGACACACAATATGGTTTCCGCTCTGCAAGATCTACCGCAGATGTGCTTACGGTTATATCCAACAGGAATAGTGAATCTCTTGACAAAGCTTCCTTTCTAGAGCAATTACTCTGGACATATCAAAGGCCTTCGACTACTTCACAAGATTTTCAGCTACGGTATAATTCGAAATGTTTCTCAATCATTAAATCATTTCTCTCCGATAGGCCCATAGGAGTAGTGGTAGATGGACAAAAATCGGAGGCCAGCAATATAAATGCTGGAGTCCCTCAGGAGTCAATCCTGTGCCCAACTCTCTTCCTGATCTACATCAAGAACCTCCCTAAACACATACTTATATCATTCGTTGACATCTTTGCTGATGAGACGACCATATACGGAAACACATCAAAGGCTGTAAATGACAAAGTTCTCTCTGATTCTCGCACCTCTGATATTGAGCGCATGGTTCAATGAGGGAAGACGTGGTGTTATATACTGGGTGATATGGCCGTGACGTCTATTTTGTTAGCACCATCTATATTCTAACTATCCGAGATTTTTGAATATCTCGATAGATAGAGAGATAGTTCATTTGTGCATATATGCATATGATGTTGCAACTCGCCTAGTGAATGGATGACCGCTGTTCATTTACCTATGATTAACGAGACGCTTTGTTATAAACAATTTGATTTATTTACTAACAACATATACACATCATACGGCGATGAAGGAGAGTGTGACGGGGTGGGTGTGGTTGCGACCGTGACAGGCAGTTGAGCGTCGTCTGTCCTTCTCTCTGCTGGCACCTCTCTATCTCTGACTGTCTTGACTTGTATATGATTGCTTTTTATGAATTTTCCCGTTAATCAATTCACGTAATCGACCCACATTCTGACCCTGTTGCATTTAGTCTTACTTGCGGCCGAATTACGTCATCTTATTCCCGGGTTTTTAATTTTTGTCGGTCAGGGTTTAAGTTAATCCGAACTTTGCTCCATTCAACGTCTGACCCATAAACCGACTTGCGTCATAGGACGAGGTCATCCAATTCCAGTTTATTCGCCCCTCCCCTTTATTGTACAGTGGCTGGTTACCTTTAATGCAGCCAAAACCAAACTCCTATCCTTACATCATCAACACTCTGATCCCTAGCTGGCGTCAATTTTGATGGATGGCTCTCGGCTGGGTTAGGCCCCGTGTTTTGACAAGCTTCTGGTTTTGACCTTTACTCCTGATCTGAAATGGAACACGTACATCAAGTCTGTTGCCAAGGTCGCTGGAAAGATGGTGGGATCCTTCTACCGCTCCAGAAGATATCTCACTACTGATGCAATTCTCTATCTATATAAAAGCCACGTACGTCCAAGGATGGAATACTGTTGCCATATCAGGTCAGGAGCTGCTAAAAAGCCTATCCTGCCTTGACAGAGTACAAAATAGACTTCGTGGCTTAGTGGGGGATGCCCTTTTCTCTACCCTGCAACCTCTCTCCCACAGAAGAGACGTTGCGAGCCTATCCTTGTTTTATCCTTGTTTCCATGGCAGGTGCACGTCTGAAATCCAATCTCTGGCCCCCCTCGTCAATCTTTCACGAAAAACACCCGTCTAACTGAATCCACTGTGAAAAATATCCCCCACTCTTTATCTGTGCCTAAATCAAAACGTAGATTCCATGAGCAAAGCTTCTTTCTTAGAACTGCACGCCTGTGGAACTCTGTTCCGTCTGCCTGCTTCCCTCCGGACTACAACTTGGATGTCTTCAAGTCCAACGTTAACAAATTCCTAATCAACCTCCCCCTTAAGTAAACACTTGATCCAATCTCCACACTAACGTAATGTACTTGTAATAACCGCTATTCCTGAGTGGCTTTCGGGCCTTGATAAGTGGTTATCACTGTGTAAAAAAAAATTGATAGTGCAATTGTTTGTCTTTTGTTTTGCCTGCGATGTTCATGTCATTTGGACAAGCGACACCAATAATTTGACATTCATATATCTTTTGTTCGAAACTATCATGTCCGGTTTCCTGTGGGTTATCTCTCGGATACACTTACCTTTGAAATTTTAAGTCCTTATTTCCACGACCACTACTGTCTAATGATGGAACAACTTGTCAGTCAATTGAATTCTATCCATTTGGCAGAAACACTAATGCATATTTGCACACATTTTGTGGTATTTTTGAGTAAGTGTAAACCAAGTGCTAGCAATATGTTACAATGTTTCACGAAGCCTGAAGATACAAACACAATTATTCATAAATATGGTGTTATTGGTAACATTTGTATTTAACAGCTGATCCTTAGCACCAAACATAAGATTGTCGGTCTTTTACTTTTTCAATCAATATTAGGCAGAACATCTCAACGGTCCTGACAATTTATTGCTTTCGTATCTCGCTCTAACTTACCATGATGTTTTATTCTTACCAACTCAATAGTCTTTCCGCTTCGATTATTTTCTTTGTACTTCTTATTTTTCGGTGATTCTTTATTTAGCCTTTTTCGCCATTGCTCTTAATAACACCTCATGACTTTTAGCTTAATAGTTGTGCGCACATATAAGTTCTTCCTCGACACAGTCCTCAAACTCCTTCCTTCTTCCTCCTTTATGATGTACAGCCTGAGCACATTAGTATTTGCTTAAAAGTACTCATACTTAGCTCCCTTTCCTATTCTGTCTTGCCACACAATTACAGAACTTCAGTTCATACTTATCCAGTAAGACGTCATATGTTTCTCACTTTAAAAGGTGTCAATTATATATTAGAAATAGTGAAAAAGAAACTTCATTTGAAGATACTGCGCTTGATATTGAGTGTCTACAATTGTCCCCAATCCATGAAATAATTGTTTTCCAAAATATTCCTAATTTTTCCAATGAACCTGATTAAATTTTCAGCCACACTTAGAATTTGCAAAGTCCACCAGACCCGGGATAGCCTGTCATATGAACAATTTTTTATAATCTATTGAAGCTACATTCAATTTACTTTTCTGCTTTTGCAGTTTAACAAAAAAAAAGCTTTTATTAATAAATACCTAGTATTTTATCTCTAAACACTTTTTCCCCAAGGTTTTGCTCAACTTGTAGTAAAGATTTACTTAAACATATTCCTTTACTAAACATAATCCTTTTAAGAAAATATCCCTGTAATGACTTCCATAGAATTTTCAAGCAAGCAATTGATCTGTATTTTCCAACATCTGAGTTTTTAGCATAATAATAATTATATTATTATTATTATTATTATTATTATTATTATTATTATTATTATTATTATTATTATTATTATTATTATTTATTCATTAAGCATTGCAGTTCATATTATCAAAGACGTTGTATTCCGCTATAATGTAAAGGGGAATTTTTCAAGCCATTTAAATGCCGTTAACTGCCGATTTCTTGGTGTCGCGTTTTTTTGTATAATTATTCTTTTTCTTCATTTTTTCTCATCTGCTTTTTCTGATTATTATTATGATCGGTATTATAATTTTTATAACTTTTATTCTTCTTATTATCCCACATTTACGTTTGCGAATTGCTTGAGGAAGTGTAATCTATTCCTAAAAATATCGCCCAATATCATCATCGAAAGGAAAATGTCTTGAAGCGATTGAAACGCGTTGTCTTAATGGGTTATCAGAAATATAAACGATTTTGCCATCTGTAACGCTGATTAAAACTTGCTGATTTTATTGCATTATCCTTCTCCCATACGAGCGTTAATGAACAAATTATGCGTCCTTATGATTACTAGAGGAAAAAGTAAAAAGAGAAATGGTAGAGATTGCATCTGTAATTTTAATTCAATACAGTCACAATTAAAAATGAATGTCGACGGCTGTTTCATTGTTTTTTTTTTATAGAAGTGTCTTATGGTTTAATGTTATCTCTTTCATTAGTATTGTATAAAAGTCACATTGTGTGTGTGAGTTCCTTCCTCACAAGTTCCGAAACGGCTTAAACTATCTCTTGCAAATTTCACACAAAAATAATTTATATGTTTGGCAGTGTTCCTTGGTATATTTTATACAGAAATTCACTCGATTCATATCAATAAATCGAAAAATTGACGATGAGTAGTTGTGGCATCACTGGTTTACCCCTCACCGTTGGCGTAGTCTCACTTCGTCACAACAAGACATTCAACTTTGGCTCCAAATTTGCTTGTGCAGTTTAGGCACAGTTTCTGTTGCGCATCAGATAGGCACCGCTTGAACCTCCAATGCTCATGTATACGGGAGCGAACCCGCGACGACTGGCAGCAGGGGAGGCCGAAGCTTCTGACCAAAAATAATTTCAGCGAAGGAAACAGTTGCACTATATATAAGTGAAAGTGTTTGCCTGTGTTTGTGTTTCTGTTTGTGTGTACATTTCCCTAACAGATTACTCTGACATTTTCCAGTCTACAGACTCGAGATTTGAGATAATGGGGTATTGAGATTTGGGAATATCGTCGTAATCGATTTTTCGCAAGAAATTTAATCATTACGAGGTCAAATTTTAAGGATTTGACCATTGAAATATCTATCAAATTCCTCCGTCAATAGTTTGTCTAAACACGTCAAATTTAAGGCGTTGGCTGCTTTAATATGTATCCAACCTTTTAATTTATTTGGAGTCCAAAGCAATACATTTTAATAGGTCAGAATTGAGGTCACGCTTTTTAAAAAGTTGGACACGGCAGTTTTTCTACATCCTAAGTAAATTTTTAGGCTATACATTTGAATTTTTGCATAAAACTTATTCAGACATAGGGCAGCCCTATTGCCTTTTAATCGTTTTTTGGTTATTGCGTTCTCTTGCAAACTATTCAGCCAATTTTAGTTCTAAACGTATTAAATTTTACACTAAGTATTAATCAATTGTTGCGCGAGGATTTGGATGTTAAGAGGTCAAATGCCTTCGTAAATCTTGGGTGTGAACATTTTTAATTTTAAATGTACGTTACCTGGACGTGAGTAAAACTTTTTAATATATATATATATATATATAAATATATATACATATATATATATATATATATATATATATATATATATATATATACCACCATTAGGACTCCCAGCTTAATTGCTATATGGGTAGTTTTAGAAATTGAAAGTTATGTAAGTGTATTTTCATTCCCCATCTGCGAGTTGGCAGGGTTACAAAGGTAAGGTTTCACAGGTATCAACCTAGAGAAAATGCACCTTGAATTAGGAGTGACATGCACCGGAAATTAGGAGTGACACAGGAATTATGGTTGTAGGCTTCCGGTTGACGACTACATGGGCTAAGAGTTGGTTTTGGGATGCAGAGAATGCAGACGGGAGATTCGGCTCTCCCACAACCAGGGTCCGAGTTATAAGCCTGCTTATAATAACATATTGAAGCTTCAGCCTATTGTTGGCATTAATGAATCTGTCTGCAGCAACCACTCCTCAACGAGATGGCAGACCAGCGTCAAAAAGATATAATCCGCTGACCAAGACAATCAAGTATGTAGGAATTATACATTTGCACGTATACGTCTCGAAGTCTAACAAGGCAAAAGAAGTGTGTAAGGATAAGAACACACACATATAACAGTGAAATGCACTTAACATACTCATGAGCATACACACCAACTCGTATATAAGTAAAAGCGTTGATAAGAACACACAAGCCCGTAAAAGTATAAGCACTCGTAAAAAGAATAGCAAACATAAACGTAAAAGAGAAAGATTAGAAACAGAAACGTTTAATAATAATAACAAATAAATAGTAAATAATAAACAGGGCAGCAAAGATTTGCTGCTGAAATTTTGACTACGTCGCATCATCGATCCGAGAATAAACCTTGTTATCGACGGGAGATCACGATATAAATGGGTAAAGAAAGAAAAAAAAAAGAAAAAGCTAGACGACGTTTTATAAAAAAAAAATAGAAAAAAATATCAGGAAAAAAATTTGGGTCGGTTTCATATGCCCCTTTATAATTTTTTTTTTTTAAATACACAAGCAGATCTTATTAAGTATTCATAGAGAAAGACAGACAGACTCTAATACAATCGTGCTTTTCTTCATATATCAAAATCAACGGAAGAGCCTATTTTGTATATATAAAAGACAGAAACGCAATCATTTTAAATGAAAAAAAGAAGGGAGAGAAGTAATAAAAAGAAAGAGGAAAAAAGTCCACGTACTTACATCGAGTTTTCGTGGGGGAAAAAAACGAAGGCTTTTTTTGTGTTTTGTGTTATTATTGTTTTATTTTGCGTGTTTGGGACTTATTGACTTTAAATGTTATTAAGTGACTGTGACTTTAAATGCTGAATTATCTCGCAGAACTGATGGTTTGTTGAACACTGGAGGCGGTAATGCGCGGGCACAGACATTTTTCTTTGTTTGGAAAGTATTAATCGTTTTTTTTTTGTTTTTGAGAGATTTTTGTAATTATATTTTGTTTGTTGAAAAGAGAGAAAGACGGGGAGAATCATGGTTTTCGAGTGATTTTTTTCCGTGGGTGTGTGATTTTTTAATGTTACTTTTGTGCCGCGTGCTTCATATATATATATAAGCAATGCATATTTGCAAGGCAATAAACGGTGGTTGGGTCTGGGTGTCTGGAGCGCGCATTTTAATACGATGATAATTTCAAAATAAAACCTAATATTTTAAAATTAAAGGTTATAGTACAACGAATACGGAAGTAGTTCATTATAATGTGGTTAAGGCTAATGTTTTTTTACATATTTCCATTATTATAAATGCAGAGAAACACCCGTCTGGCTGAAACTACTGCCAATAATTTTCCCCACTCTTTATCTGTGCCTAAATCCAAACGTAGATGCCATGAGCAAAGCTTCTTTCTTAGAACTTCATGCCAGTGGAACTCTCTGCCGCTTGCCTGTTTCCCACCTGACTACAACTTGGACGTCTTCAAGTCCAACATAAACTAATTCCTGACAAACAGCCCCCTTAAGTAAGACACTCTATCAAACCCCTAATACTAATGATTACTACAATACTTTCTCATTGATTACTGTACACGCAATAATTTTTATTCCTGAGTGGCCTTCGGGCCTTGATATGTGATGAGCCCTATGTAAAAAAATGCAATATTAATAGAGTTCAAGGACTCATTTCTGCGTATTTACGCACGTTCATGATAGAGTTTGCTTTGCTGAAAAAAATTCACTGAGAGTATCAGATAGCTGCATGTTTAATGTCATAAAGCAATAGTTCATTTATCAAAATAATGCAATAGGAACTCTTCTTATACCTTTCCATGATATAAAAATAAAGATAAGGCATCAGTTTTGAAACATTATTCATTAAATGTGTGTTTTTTTCTTAAATTCCAGCGGGTTGGGATATATCTTAACATAGTGCTTAATCGGGAGTGTATTCAAGATGAGAAATCGTTTACATTTTAAAGAATATAACGTTATTACTTATGCATTATTTAGATGTCAGGGGAAATCAATCATTTTTTTAAGAAACATAATCATTTAATATCTCCAAAGATGAATTTTCCTTACATTTAATATTTTTAATATGGAATGTTAAGGAACATACGTTAAAAAAATATACACATGGTTTCCTAGCTCGTCTCTTCGTTTGTTGTGACGAGCAGGCAGGATCACTTGAATTACTGTAAAGTATCGTTTTATTTGTTTACAAACGAAAACCAAGCCCGTTGTACATAAGACCGTTGTAAGGAAAAGGGGCAGGTAAAACATGACTCCTTTTTTGTAATGACGGTACTTATTTCCTTATTCTCCAGAAAACCATGATTTCTCGTTACAGCTTTGACGTTGCCCACGTGTATTACGTAATATCTCTCCTTTTATAGTATTTCACCTTACCCGTGACGCCAATGTGTACAAACCTCCATATTGAAATACGCGCGCCCTCGCTCTGTTAAATTTTACGTACTGATATAGCATGCTATAAATAGAAAAATATATCATGTTTTGTGTTTTCCGGACAGGAGAAGACGACTAAGCGCTTCAGATCCAGATTGGATTAATTATTTTCTGTATCGAATAAACTAAGTTATTACGAGTAATTATAACCTATTATTATTGATAAGTGAACGTCGGTTTCTGAATAAGTAAATCCCTATCACATGATATTATTTTTGATAATTGCTAGAAAAATTAAAATTTGATTTAGAAAAGTTGTGTATAGATGATATATTTATCAAACAGTATAACTATGAAATAATTGTATTATTATATAAGCACTGTGTGGCACAATAACTTCATAAATTGGTAAAGATGAACAACAAGAGGAACTGAGCCAACTAATAATTCTCAAGTTTATTTCATTATGTTTATTATATATTTATTCGCTATTTATTTCGTTTTCTATTCATATTGTAACTAGACTTTTATGATGAAGTTTAAAGTCTCAATATCTAATTTTTAATCAGTTTTCTTCTACCCTTTATTTCTCTTTTATGGCTAAATTACTTTCTTTTTTATTTATTTATTAACGCTTTCATGTCAACTAACCTCCCTACTTCTATATACTAGCATCTTTAATACTAACTGGCCCGTTATTTGTCACTACATTCGGTTGATAATCTGTCAGCCCAAAAAGCCAAACCTAAAAAATCCCCACACCTTAACCTACCAGCCAATCCGTCCTCGAACATGCCAATACGACAGTTCCGTTTTTGCATCTATGGACATTTTCAATATAAAGTCACGAAAAATATTTCATGGCATTATCTGATTTATCATCTTAGCAGTATTTCGTAAAAATGCAGTTGAATATATATATATATATATATATATATATATATATATATATATATATATATGCGTGTGTGCGTGAGTATATATATATATATCAGGTTGTTGCATCAGTTCCCGCGTTTTCATAATAGAACTTTTGGTCTACAACATGTGTTGATATTTGGCAAAGCACTATAGATAATTAGAAATCACGGATATCCTTCTAGGAGATAATGCTCCTCGGTTTTCGCTCATATAATTTTCTCGTTTTTTAGAACAATCAAATTCATTGACAAGAAGATAAAAAAATCACATTTTCGACACCCTTCTTTTCGTCTTTAATCGATGTCAAAAAGCAAGAGACGTTAGCTAGGATCTGTTTGCTGTATGTGGAGAAACGCTAAAGCTGAAAGAACAGTTTGAAATTGGTTTACCAGATTCAAACATGTAATTTTGACCTCAACGTGGTTTTTCGTTTCGGAAGACTAATCAAGATCGATGGGACTAACTCAATGTAAAGAATTGGATGAAAAGATGAAGTGTTATTTTGCAATAACTTTACGCCACCTTCATTCGATGGGAATCACAATAGAACTTGGAGCTTATATCTCACACCAACTTGATTTTGCGGTTAAAATTGTTTGATTCTCTTAAAAAAATAGCCGAGAATTATGTAACTACCGTATATATATATATATATATATATATATATATATATATATATATATATATATATATATATATATATCTCACTTCTTGCCTTGCTGAATGGGAGACTATAACGCTGCTAAGGTTTCAGATGATCTGAAATAACACCGATCGATATTTGATTTAAAATATTTCTCATATGTTATATGTCCCTTCTCTTTGAAATATGGTATGGTTATTAACAGATCCAGTATAAATAATCCATATAAACTGTGAAATACTCATCATGTATAGAAACCAAAAAGGGAAGATAGAGCAGTTGAGAAGTATTTGGAATCAAGCTTCGTCTTGCTGTTAGTTCAGATCTTTTGAATTAATAGCAGCAAGTTTAAGTCTTTCCTCCATCAAAATCAGTGATGTTTTGGGAAATATCTGGTATTGTGGAATGTATATGTGAACGTTGGAAAAACACTTACTATGATTAAAATATTTTTTGCTGTAAAATGTGCCAATAATAGACTCTTGTTATATCATTGCCTTGATGTTCGGGATTAAGGGAGAAATGCCACATAATCTCCTACTCAATCCATGTAATTACCTTCGCAACGAGTCTTCATTTCTATATTCTAATCAAGAGGCGCCGTGATTTGGAACTTATAGAATTTACCAAGATTGTGCCATACCTATCTATCTTTATATATATATATATATATATATATATATATATATATATATATATATATATATATATATACATATATATATATCACTCTATCCATCTTTTTACATATATATATATATACGTGTGTGTTTATCTATCTATATCTGTGTCTCTCTCTCTCTCTCTCTATATATATATATCTGATATATACAATACACATATTATACTGGACTAATATATATACATATTATATCGCATATTTTTACATTTTTCTCGAACGATTATATTATGATTCATAATTTTAAATCATCCTTAATATGATTTCCGCTATTTCCTAACGTCTGCTATCATTCCTTCAACATTTCCCATTCTTATTACTCTGTTTCTTTTAATAGTCTCAATTAATCTACCCAATATGTTTTATCTTTGTATTTCTAATTTCATTGTCCGCAAGCCAGTTTTCCTTATTATATTTCATATAGTGTTAGAATGGTGTTTTCTGCCCTTCTCCTAGAGACCATTACTCTTCGAAATGACATGTCTTCCAGGAGTTTGTTGTAACATGTTCCTCCCATTTCTGCATTTATGGATCTGCAATTTACTAATGATCTGTGTAAATCATATTCCTTATTTTGTTAATGATGTTTATGAATTACTCAATTTAACCGAACACAGCTGCTACTTTCTTGAATGTTTGGATTGGTTCAAATCTTTCGACTGGTCTTAATCGTTACACCCTGCACTGATAATTCCCGAAAGGATCGCTCAGTAGTGTTTGTAGGTATTTAATAATTAATAGTGTAAGTAATTATGCCACCCCCTTTAAGACACACGTTTCTTATCGTTAAGAACTTTCAGTTGAAATAAAAGTTGATCAATTAAGATCATATGCGCTTATAATCATATAATGATTATATATATCTGACATACATGTAAACATTGAAAAGAATAAAAGAATAAAGTTCAATAAAATCGCCCGTGGTTAACGGTAGCCGAATGGATTAGGTCTTTGATAATGATATTAGATATGGAGATATGGCTTCTGTTGCAGAGTTCGAATATATCGACTTGTGTTAATCGTGGCACCCTACACTGATGATTCCCGAAAGGATATTTTTGATTAATTTTCACCTCAAACAAGGAACAGTGTCACTTTGAAGTAGAGGGGCTACTACTGGGGGCATAAGTTATAGGGGTATTATGAAGGGAGATAAGTAGCAAGATGATTGTTCACAATATACTTGAACTTCTGGATATCAGTACAGTTGGGAAAGTGCAACCTGACAGGAAGTTCAAAAGACTTGCAATTCTGGGGAAGACAATATTGGATTAAAAGGTTTTCTTACACATAGGGATCTTTACTGTAAAGTGGTGGGACTTAGTTGCTTGTCAGGTTTGTCGGGTGTAGTTACGTCAAGGAGGTACACGGGCTTGTAGTTCGTCAGAGCATTCATATACTTGTATAACAGGCAGAGAAAGGAACATTTTTTCCATGGGGCACGGGTTTAAGCCTACATGACAGTTCAGGACCTATCAGGTTTGCAACTCTCTTTTAAACGCTGTCCAGGAGTGGGAGAAAGTAGCAGATGCACAAACCCAAATCTGACAAGAATACTCCATACATAGGCGAATGGTAGCCTTATAGGGGTGCAAGTTATTTTCAGGCGTAAATAATTTTCTAGCACGATAAAGAGAGCCCACCTTCTTTGCATCAGCCCTGGCAATTCTCATAATGTATCTATTCCAGTTATTGTTCCCTGTAAACTTTAGGGCTAGGAGTTTAAAGGAAGTACTTTCAGGTAGTGTGTTCTTGGCCATTGCAATTTGCGGTAGACAAGGTGTCTTGTAATTATTGAATGAAACAAGCTGAGTTTTTGTAGCATTGAATGTGCCCATCCATTTTTACCCCCATTGTCTACAGATTGGAGGTCGTCCTCTAGTGTTTCTGTCATTTTTTAGACATGTGTTCATTTGTTTTCCCCTCGTGTTCGCCTATTGTAGAGAGTGGTGTCATCAGCAAACATTCCCATCTCCGAAACAGTTTTATCAGGGAGGTCATTTATGAATATCAAGAACGATAAAGGTCCAAGGATAGACCATTGAGATACTCCCGCATTTATATCATATTGTTTACATGTACGACCGTCGAAGAAAACTTGGATGTTCTCTTATTTAATAAGGATTTAATTACATTATGTATTCTTCCAGTGATATCATATGATCTATATTTCCTTGGAAGAGAATCAGGCCATACTCTGTCAAAAGCCTTTATATATCGAGGGATAACACTCTACCCTCCTCTGTTTTGTTCAGAGAATGGTATATAAGTTCAGAAATTACAGTTAAGATATCTGCTGTTGAACGGGCTTGCCTAGATCCATATTCTTTTTCGGTAAGGAGTTTAGCAGATATTAGGTGTTTGACTAGGGCTTGATTAATTAAGGATTCAAATAGTTTGGCGAAAAGCGAGAGGAGGCTAACGGGGCGATAATTTAAAGGGTCAGTTCTTTCACTAGAATTCTTGAAGACACAGAATCGGTTTTCCAACAGTCAGGAAAGCTAGACTCGTTAAGGCGTTTATTGTAAAGTTTTAAGGAACTGGAGTAAACGCAGCAGAGCGTTTTTTAATAGCACAGCCGGGATAAGATCGGGTCTACATGCTTTTGAGGGGTATATGTTTTTTATGATACCATGTACCTGAGAAGGGGTGATTTTTTTCAAATCGTCTAGTGTGGCGTCTGTCCGCAGAGGAAAGTCAGGAGGGAGTGGTGTGCTGGCACCGGTGTTGAGTTTGAGGCAAACCGACTGGCAAGCAGATTAGCCTTGTCGGTTGTCGTGCCAGGAAACTCATGATTGTTTGATAGTGAGAGAATCGTTGACTGCCCGTTATTTACAACACTGTTGTAGATATTTAAAAAATCACGGATTCCTAATTTCTGTGTTTCGGTGCATTTTCTGTTGGTTTCAGTGTAATATGTCTTAGCTGTCTCTGTTACTCTCCTATACTTACATCTAGCTTCTGTATGTTGGTACTGGATTTTGCCGGTTGGATCTGCGAGCAGCAGTCTGCCTTTGAGCAATGGATGCTACACAAGTAGAAGTAAACAATTGGTGAGAGTGGGACAGACTATAGAATTTCCGTGTGGGAACATGCGCTTCGATTGCACTTTTGGTCTCATTTGCACACTGTTCCGCTGGAAGAGAAAATATATTTTGTCATGGGACATCTCTGATAAGTTCCCTTATGGCTTTCCAGTCAGAGTTTTTGAAACACGTCGTTGTTGTGAGCAGTGCGTCTTCAGTTTTAGGGCGATATTTTAAGATGATTTCATCATTATTACAGCGTGATCACTATTCCCGAGTGGAATGTTGGCGTTTGTTGTACAATCATCGGAACTGTTTTAAGAAATAGATCAAGAAGTGAGGAATGTTGATCTTGCTGGTCTGGGAAACGTGTCGTATATGTAATCGTCAAGGATATAGAATGAGATACAGAGAAGCTATGTGTTGTGTTACCAGCTGCGTCTGTGTAATTAGAACTTAAGCCAGTTAGTGTAATGGGTATGAAAGCCACAATTACATGTAATTTGTGCTAGTATTGGTGGAGTGTGCTGTATCTATGCTGTCACAATCTTTGTTTATCAGGGAACAACCATGGATGGAAGAGGAGCGATAGAACAAATAAAAGTAGCTAATATTATGTTGCATGTTTAGCCTGAAATTTCATTATATATATATATATATATATTTATGTATATATTCATACATATATATATATTTATGTATATATATATATATATATATATATATATATATATATATATATATATATAAATGAAAAAATGAAAATATCAAAGATTTAACTTAATTAGGTCAATGTAATGAAAAATGTTTATATTTTGAAATCTTATTTAAGGTTTTCTAGTCTTTTAGACTTAATTTCTCCTGATGTTTACATGATTTTTATAGTAGTATTTCAACAGCTCTTATTACCGCGTTATTTTTTATCAACAGAAAGAAAGTCTCAAACTGTTTTTTGGGAGGTTTATATGTTTTCTTGGATTTTCTATATGTAATATTTTCTGTAATTAATCGAAAAACGTGTAAATCGTATTAATTTATCATAGGAATAATACAGACAAATGCATGTTCAGTTTCAGAAATGGTAGTTATATATATATATATATATATATATATATACATTTATACATAAATATATGTGTGTATGTGAGTGTGTGTGTATGTATGTGTGTGTGTTTTACAAGGTGCGTTGCGTGTTAGATATTGGCCGGACAAGACTAGCAACTAAATCGATATTTATAATTAGAAAAATAGAGTTATATTTTGAAAATGTATATTTACAGCCTTGAATGTATATTCATGCATATTCAGGAATTACATAAACAAGGTCGATTTATTTAATTTCCGAGTTGATTGGAATTTGTTTATTTAAAGCAAACAGTAGTTTTACGTGAAAGGCACCTGATTTTGCTCCATTAGCTGATATAATAAATTAGATTAAACTGAGGAGTTGGCAAAACACCCGTCAGTGAGGCACACGCAGACGAATATTTAAGAAGTTGGAATGAGTAAACGTGTAAACAGGGTCAGCAGACCAAACCCTCACAAAAGAATCCATGGGACCAATAAAAGTATTTTATTATTTTAAGGAGAGTGGAATATGTTTAGTTTATTTTCTTATGAATCATTGTATTATTTTGTTTTATTATATTGATGTAAATATTGGATTATAGCTAAGAGTATACTGGAATAAAAAATATATGTAATTTTTGTAAATTAATATTAGAAAGAATAGATATAGTGAAACGGCGATGCACATTTAAAGTAAGATATTTTACATACGAAGTTTTACATGTTACACATTAGTGTTTAATTAAATTCTTGTATAATCAAAATGACCGGAATTTTAATATTCTCGAAGAAAATAACCGTTTACCTTCCAGGAATTATCTAATGCAATATAAAAAAAGTAGACTGTATTGGTTGATTATTTCCATATCTAAGGGATGTCGAATGAAGACTTGTTTAGATATAACAGAACGACTATAAAGAAAAAGAAAGAACAGACAACGCGGTGAGTGTGTTTGACATCTCTCCCTCCTCGTCTTGATAAAATAGTCTCTGGGTTATTTGAGAATAACGACACTCGTATTGCAAGGTGTATATCTGCTTTTTAAAACGTTAGAAAAGTGCGAGTTAGAAATATATATATATATATATATATATATATATATATATATATATATATAGTCAACAACGCAACATATATATTTAAATATAGGTAATAAAGTTACACAACAGTATTACATCATCCATCTACACTGACCAAAATATAGGAACACTGAGAAACACATGTATAGGTCAAGAAATTTCCAAGATGAAAGTGTTTCCGATCAGAAAACAAACAAACACAGAACAACTTAATTAAACTAAAAGGGCAAAAGCTAGACTATGCGCCTCGTGGACATTTAAATTAGAAATGAAATTCTCTTTTTAAAATATAGAGTGTATTAATTTGGAATATCAAATAGAATAGATAACGACAAGTGTTGGTACGATAGATGATAGACTGTAGTAAATAGAGACAAAAAAGAAGAATGTGTGATTTAATAAACCTGAAGGAGCAATTTGCTCTCATTGTGGACCTTTAGATCCCCCACGGGCCTGAGGAGGGCCGAATAACAGGTTGAGGAACGGTATTTATTAAAAAAGCACCTTAGGTAGTGGGCGAATGATAAACTGAATAGCCTCACTGCCCTCTGGGACCCCCTGATCCATCGTTCACCGCTACCCACCCGACTTAGCCTACCAAAAGCTATAAGAGGAGTTAGACGAATAGATTTGAGTGAATTGCAGGCTCGGAATTGCAGGGTCTGGAGATTACAGTAGCTAGGGATATACTTTATAAGGTAGTGGTTACAGGAGCGGGAGTGAGCACACTAGTAACGATAATTGTGCTGTTGTTGGTTCGTGAAAATAGCGAATGTAGGAAGAAAGCAGCGTGATGAGCAGCTCGAGGCTGATTGCACAGGGGGCAAGAGAGATACTGGTCCGAACCCGGCTGTGATTCTGGGAAATGAGCTGCTGGTGTTAACAACAACGAAATGCAACCCGAAGGTCTCTCTGATGCGGAACCCCCAAGCAACTGAAGACGGCTTGAAGATCTTTTTTTTTTTTTTACACAGTGATCACCACTTATCAAGGCCCGGAAGCCACTCAGGGATAAGGGTTATTGCAAGTACATTACGTTAGTGTGGAGATTTGATGAAGTGTTTAATTAAGGGGGCGGTTCATTAGGAATTTGTTAATATTGGACTTGAAGACATCCAAGTTGTAGTCCGGAGGGAAGCAGGCAGAGGGAACAGAGTTACACAGTCGTGCGGTTCTAAGAAAGAAGCATTGCTCATGGAACCCGTTTTTTTTTATCTGGCACAGATATAGAGTGGGGGAAAATTTTCACAGTGGATTCAGCTAGACAGGTGTTTTTCGTGAAAGATTGGCGAGGGGGGACCAGAGATTGGAGTTCAGAGGAACACCTTTCATGGAAATAACGATAAAACAAGGATAGGCTCGCAACGTCTCTTCTGTGGGAGAGAGGTTGCAGGGTAGAGAAAAGGGCATCCCCCACTAAGCCACGAAGTCTATTTTGTACTCTATGAAGGCAGGATAGGCTGTTTTTAGCAGCTGCTGCCCAGATATGGCAACAGTATTCCATCCTTGGACGTACTTGGCTTTTATATAGATAGAGAATTGCATCAGTAGTGAGATATCTTCTGGAGCGGTAGAAGGATCCCACCATCTTTCCAGCGACCTTGGCAACAGACTTGATGTACGTGTTCCATTTCAGATCAGGAGTAAAGGTCAAACCCAGAAACTTGTCAAAACACGGGGCCTCACCCACACGAGAGCTATCCATCACAATTGATGCCAGATGGGGATCAGAGCGTTGATGATGTAAGGATAATAGTTTGGTTTTGGATGCATTAAAGGTAACCAGTCACATCTTCCCCCAGTGAACCACGCGCTCAAGATCAGAGGAGAGAGACTCAGAGAGAACTTTGTCATTTACAGCCTTTGATGTGTTGCCGTAGATGGTCGTGTCATCAGCATAGATGTCAACGAATGATTTAAGTATGTGTTTAGGGAGGTCATTGATGTAGATCAGGAAGACAGTTGGGCCCAGGATTGACCCCTGAGGGACTCATATATTGCAGGCCTTCGATTTTTGTCCATCTACCACTACTCTTATGAGCCTATCGGAGAGAAATGATTTAATGATTGAGAAAATATTTCCAGTTATACCGTAGCTAAAAATCTTGTGAAGTAGACCCTTATGCCATACCCTGTTGAAGGTCTTGGATATGTCAAGAGTAATTGCCCTAGAAAGGAAGCCTTTGTCAAGAGATTCACTAATCCTGTTGGATATAACCGGCAGCACATCTGCGGTAGATCTTGCAGAGCGGAAACCATATTGCATTCCCCTTAAGAAGGTTATTCCTGCTGAGGTGGTTAACTATTTCTCTATTTAATATGGATTCCAGCAACTTACTAATAACAGACAGGAGACTTATAGGTCTTTGCTGAGAGGGAGTTTACTTATCACCTGAATTCTTAAATACAGGGCAAACTGATGAGGTCTTCCAGGGAGTCGGAAAGCACTTCTCCTTAAGGTATGTTCTTATGAACCTTTTTGAATTGACTTCGTATGGACTTTTGAATGCAAATGGGACAGAACACAGATTCAAGGGTGGATATGGGAGTGTATATATATTATCCTTTTGAGGGGTAATTTGATGATGGAGAGAGGGGTCTGTGGAAAAATATCTGACGGCGAACTGTGAAAAGGGATGGAGCCGTGTGGTGAGGAATTAGATTTCATTGGTTGTATCGAAGCAACAATGGTAATTATGCTACTTCAGTAAAACAACAAATGTATTGTTTATGTATGAGCGTATTTTTTGTTTATTTATATTTTAGATGTGAAATATATGGGGGCTTTTCACATTTCTTACTTTTTGTTATTTTATCGATAAGAAATAAATAAATCAAAACAGATTGAAATTTATAACACATTAAAGTGCAAAATAAAGTGGTCACTTAAGAAGTGGTAATGCATCAGTATTTGTAAAGAAGAAAGTCCTGAATCAAGAATTGCATCCCATATACCACTTTCAACTTGAGTGGTGTTCTTTGAGCAATAGAAGAAATTGCTGAGGGACAATGAGGAATTATTTAAGTGCTACACTGTTTGTAAGCAGCTGATCAAAATTAAAGTCACTCAACAAATTTTCCTTATACCAAAATGCTCATTGCTGAGAAGAATTTCTAAAAATTCCTAGTGAAATAGTTTTGCGGTACACGAGCATTCAACCAATAGCATGTATTTAAATGCAGTCCACGAATATATAATCAATATTTGTAAAATCAACTCTACAAAAATTACTTCTCTTATACTGTTAGCGAAAATCAGTCGCAGAATTGTTTGAGATTTTGCCTATTTAAAACCCTGGCCGGATGTAAAAAGATTGGGCTATAACAGCTAAATTAAACCGGTTCATGACAAAATATGATTTAAAAACAAAATGGTAAATTTTAAATCCTTATTTCAGTACAGTGTTATGAGTAGATATTGGGAATTTAGAATACGAATACACGAAGGGACGAGGTTTATTTCTAAGTTTCCAATCCAAATTACTCGGTGGATTAAATAGTGATTTCAAACGTGGAAAATAGATTTATGACACATGTTCTATCAGAGAGAATCGGAACAAAACATTTACTTCATCGGCAATATTCGTTTCATCATATAAAATCCATAAGCATAATATTAAATGGTAAAGTATAAATGTACATTTATACATGTGTACTTATTATCATCTCAAATCGAAAATACCTACCATGTTCTCTTTTTTTAACAAGGACACACTAGTAGTTATTTTCCATGCTAAAAGCCAATTTGAATTTCTCTCAAATGCCCAAAGTTCTCTAAATCAAGGTTATATATATATATATATATATATATATATATATATATATGTATATATATATATGTATGTATATACATATATATATATACTAGCAAAAGTGCACTTCATTGACTGGGTTCAAAATGGACTCTGATTTATGAAAGTATTATAGGTTATGAAAAGGAAGGGTTGAAAAGAGATAGCTTCGAATTATGGGGTATCAGAACAAAAGCAAAATATGATAAAAGTAAAAATAAAATATATAACCCTTATAAGTTAATGTACCATATCTGTTCACACTCAAACACTTATCACAATATTCTGTGGATCTATATTAAAGACCTTGTTCAACTTATGTGACATATTTCCATTCTATGAAGGTTAGGAGCAAACGAATACCCAATAATTGTATTATACCATATTTCTTCAAACTGAAACATAATTATCAAAGTATACTTACGCAGACAGATATGAAACGTTCTTATTAAACTTTGTGCATATTTCCATTCTATGCAGGCCAGGCCCGAACGCAGATCCACAATTGTATTATACCATCCCTATTTAAGTTAAAACATACTTGTCAAAGTAGTATTATGTACATCTATATCAAAATACTTGTAAACGTTTTTTATTAATTTTTTTTATTTTTTATTTCCGTACTTTGTGGCCCAGGCACGTACGCAGTCCCCAACATTTTAATGAATCATCATTATGCCAGATCAAACATACGCATTCCTGTGTCACGATACATCTTCTATCATTATATGTAATCAGTTTTCTATAATAGTCAACCATATAGGAGACTATTC
Source organism: Euprymna scolopes (assembly GCF_053919585.1). Taxonomy (NCBI): domain Eukaryota; kingdom Metazoa; phylum Mollusca; class Cephalopoda; order Sepiida; family Sepiolidae; genus Euprymna; species Euprymna scolopes. Next base: position 178,195,471 of record NC_136484.1, on the reverse strand, counting down.
GTGACCAGACACACACAGCCAGACGTTTAGCTTTATATATATATATATATATATATATATATATATATATATATATATATATATATATATATATATATATATATATATAAAGCTAAACGTCTTTCTGTGTGTGTCTGGTCACGAATAGTCTATATATAATAAACATATATATATATATATATATATATATATATATATATATATATATATATATATATATATATATATATACTTTAATTGTTTTTACGTGAGGAGAAACATGCCAGGCGACATATTGCTCCCCAAATCTTTTTTGTGCCTTAACCTAAACGTAGATTACATGAATAAAGCTCTTTTCTTAGAACTGCATGCGTGTTAAATTGTCTTCCATTTTTCTGCTTTCAAACTGACTACAATATCGTTGTCTTGAAGTATAACGTAAACAAGGTCCCGATGAGCCGTTCCACTTGTAAACGAATTTACCGAATTTCCATTTCTAACGATTACTATGTTGCCCAACTTCCACTGTACACTCTTTAACCCTTTTCCTCGAGTGACCTATTGGTGTTTATAAGTGGTGATCTTCATGTAAAAAAAAAACACAAAAAAACAAAGAAGAAGAACAGGCGTCATGCGGCAGATGCGGGTGAAATATACAAGGCTCCTTGTTCCGCTTTATCGGTGTTTTATTGTTTTGACGAAGGCATTTCCTACGGTGAATTGAAATTCACGATAGACAATTCTGGAAAGTTGTGATTCCCAGCCCAATTCATGCGGTTACTCAGGCAGTTCCACACTAATATAAATCCTTGCGGAAACTGAATGAATGCCTATCAGAAGCAATCTCTGTTGACAATGGCTTGAAGCAGGGTGATATACTATTATCTACACCTTTTCTATTTACTGTGTTACCATGCTTTCTATGCCTTAAGGGATTGTTTCTGGGTGGGTTTCTACCTCTAAAAACCATAGATAAAGGTTTTGATCCTCGTCGTTTTAATGCTTCTACAAGGGTATTTCAGCTCCTGGCACGTGAATTATTCTATGCAAATGACGCTGGACTTATGTCCTAGTGTGAGAGAGATATGTGGGGTATTATGCATCTATTTTCAGGGGTATGTGCGTCTTTTGGACATGAATAGCCTTCAGAAAAGTAAATTCACGTTCACACCTCCACCCGGCAGTTTGTATGTGGAAGAAAATAATTTTTGGCAATAAATAAAGGATTGTCGTTGTTTACACATGCGTGTATTTGAGTAGTACGCTTGGACCCCAGGTTGCTGAGGTCAACTCTGGGTTATAGGGCACCACTAAGGCTTTTGGTAGCTTAGGGAAGCGAGTATGGTCTGACAGAGGTATAACTCTTCTTGCAAAGATCAATGCCCATTATTCTTTACATATTCATTTATTTTAATTTTACTGTAAATACTATTATTCCTATTACTCCTATTCAATATAATAATTATAAAATATATCATTATAAATTAACTTAAATATTGCAGTCACTTACGTTTTGGTCCCCCCATTACCTCCTATTTTATATTATCTTTATTAAGACAATTATATCTAAGCATGGAGATTAATTACATATATATATATGGAGGTTTTCTATTATTATTAAAATTATTGCTACACAACTTTCAAAACTTCGCGTAGTAAATAAAATAAAGTCCGTGATGAGTAATGAGAACGACGTTTGCGCATTTGACAGAGATTGGGGCAAATATAAAAAATACATACCTTAGCATCACAACCAATAAATTATTTATGGTTTCCCCTTTTCATTTGCCGCCCTTTTTTCACATGCTTCTTTTCTTTCTTTTTTTTCTTTACCTCTTTGCGAGTTTCCATTTCTTTCTTAGCACTTATTCTCCTCTTTTTTTTTCTTTACCTGGTTGCGTATTTGCATTTATTCCTTAGCTCCTACTCTCTTCAGTAATGTATCTAGAGATGATGGTGGTAGGGCAAGGGTATAGAAAAGATTAACGTAAATCGTGCATTTTATGAGCACGAATTTATTCTATTCGAATAAAGAAAATGCTATACCTAAATAATCCCGATTAAATTTGAAACCGCATGAATATATGAAATCTACCTTCCTTGATAAATAAACCTATACAAAAAAGTGTATTGAAAATTGAAGGCAGCCATCACACACACATAGGAATACGATTCTTTTTAGTCTTCAATTTATTTTATCTCTATATTCAACCTCCCAAATTATCACATTAGTTTCTATATCTTAAAAGAGACCGAAATACACACCCATTTGGACCATTTATATATATAGCAAAATGCTATTTTCACATTTAACGTAACCTTCTGATATTAACCCGCTGCCACAAACAGGGCCTGATATTTTCATTGGAAATTTTGTTTCCCTATACGATGCATCGTCTGAAAAGGCCTCTAGTTAGTAGTAACAAACTGACCGAAAACTGCTCATGCCTGTGTAGCAACATCTTATTGCTTATGTAGAAACAAAAAGTGTATATCATGCTATTGTTCTGTATTGAGCACGATAGTATTAACGTCCTAAGACTTCATCGGGTACTTAACCTCTAGATAAGAAAAATCTCAGAATATATATATATATATATATATATATATATATATATATATATATATATATATATATATATATATATATATATATATATATATACTATCATGGGTTCCCAGCGTTGCCTGGGTTGAGAAGAAGTTCTGTTTGAAGCACACCGGTATACTAATCATTCATCAACCTGTATACCACCACAAGAAAAAAAAAAGAACGGATGCAAACATATATATTATCAACCAAAACAGAAGTATGTGATCCCCTCTTCACCAGCTATTTTGGCAGAAGGGCAACAAAGAGAAGAAACTATTCTCCTGATATTGAGCACTGGAAACCCCCACCCAAAGAAAAGATAATTAAAAATAAATCATTACAACTTTTGTTCCAATAAAAATAGCAGTGAATGTCCGAGCAATCGCAAAAAAAAAAGATCTACCAAATTGCAATTCCAAAAACAATTAAATTACATTTTTCGTCATTTTATATTTCTAATGTACCCCCCCGAAAAAATTGAATTTGTCATATTTTGAGGTTCGTTCTGCTTATAAAATTGTTAGGTAAAACTACAGAATGATTTCATAAAAATTAATTCAATTTATCGTTATTTTATGTTTCAAATGTAATTCCCGCCCCCATCCCCCAAAAAACTGAACATTTTTGTATTTGTCATGTTTTTCAACCCCTTCGATCGGCAAACTTGAAAAAAAATGCTAGAGATGTTTAGTTGAACGTTTTGTGGCCAAATAGTGGGTGCTCATTTTACGTAAAATGTATATAGACTACGCTTTAATATTACATTTTTTTTTCAAAATTTATTCTTTCATATTATTTATAATGACTGCTTAAACGTATTATGTCACAAAAAACACGTCTTATTTTTGGGAATCAATGTCAAATTTCTTTCCAACTCCCTCAAAAACTTAAAAATGACGACTTTTAATGGTTTTCAGTGGTGCTGAAAACGAATATTACGTTTAATATTGGGGCAGATAAGTAGTTTTCATGATATGAAAAAATACTTTTTCAAAAAGAGGGGGACCACTTTCTTATATAAATTAAGCATAAAATGAGCACTCACTTTATGGCCACTTAGTAATTTCTTCATATCATAAAACAAATTTAACTGTGATATTCGTTTTCAGCACTCCCGAAAATAGGCGTTTTTTTTTACTAAGAGATGCGTTCACTTTTTCATCTCATAATTTAGGACGCTAATTATGCGATTAGTAAGTTTACAAAAGCATACTTTTGTTTTTCGTTCTTTTTTAATTATAAAACTTGTATAGTTTACACGAGCGGTCGGTTTATATATAATTTCCCCCCACTCTATAACATTTCCCCCCCACTCTATATCAGTGCCTAAATCAAAACGCGGAGTCCATGAACAAATCTTCTTTCATAGAACTGCACGCCTGTGGAAGTCTGTTCCGTCTGCCTGCTTCCCACCGGACTACAACTTGGATGTGTTCAAGTCCAATGTTAACAAATTCCTAATGGACCGCCCCCTTAAGTAAACATTTCATCAAATCTCCACAGTAACGTAATGTACTTGCAATAACCCTTATCCCTGAGTGAATTCCGGGCCTTGATAAGTGGTGATCACTGTGTAAAAAAATAGTTGTGAATAGGTTCCTCTGCGCGTTAACATTTCACAAAAATTCTGTTTACATTAGAAGGCGGTTAAGTAAACTACAGAAGCACCTGGTAAAAACTGTACAAATTCTATAATTGAATACCTACCTCAAAAAACAATATGAAAAACAAAAATATATTTTTGTAAACCGACCGCTCGTGTAAGCTTGGTGAAAGCATTATTTACGTCCTAAATTATGGAAAAATAAACGAATCTCATAGTTAAAAAATCGTCGGTTTTCGGTGGTGCTGTAAACGAATATCACAGTTAAATGTATTTTATGATATGAAGAAATTATTAGGTGGTTAGAAAGTGGGTTCCCATTTTACGTTACACGTATATAGGAAAGTTATCCCCCACTTTTGGAAAAAGTAATTTTTCATATTAAGAAATTTACTTATCTGCCCAAAATTTAAATGTGATATTCGTTTTCAGCACCATTGAAAACCATAAAAAATTCGCCATTTTAAAGTGTTTTAAGGAGTTGGAAAGAAACTTTTCATTGGCCATTTTTTCTAGGCGTTATACAACGCTGAGCCACGTTGTAAAAATTGACCAGTTTTAATTTAAGTTATTAAATAAATTCTAAAGAAAATCTGTTTCGCAGGTAATTAAACACAATTTGTATGGTATAATTATTATAATAAATCCTAGGCAGCAGCGATTAAATTTTATAAACAAAATATGAGCAGGGGATGATGGAATTTGTTCACATGGGTCTCTGACTGACTCTTCCCTCGTGAGGATGCAAGAAATGAGGACATTAGTTTTATTTAGCTCTAACAGATAGAAAAGGTTACTTAAAAATTAAGAATAAGCGAAAAAAAGTATTCCGAATTAAAAATAAAAATAATAATTAAGCTTGGAATAATATTTCGAAATGAAAACCAAAACAGGAAATATTTAATAACGTAATTTTTCAATTAAACTATCACAGTTATTTCCGATTTTAGTTGCCTGGCTTTTGGTTTGGAAATAAAACGGTTTCAGATTTCAGATATAATAAGTTACAAAAAATATAACTTTAAATTTAAATAAACTAAATAATAAAAAATGTTGTAATTAGTACAGTTGAAACAAAGATATTATGTCGAATAAGTAATGTCGCCGAAGTAATTATTTAAATAGATTCAATGTAATTTGATATGTTAATGATTGTAACTCAAAAATGTAAAAGTGTTTTGAAGAATCCTATATATTAAAAGTACATATAGATTATAATGTCTCCGGTGACAGAATTATCCTTACATGGGCAATAATATTTAATCACAAGGAGAGGTGTACACACACATGACTTTTTTATTTCTTTGGTCACACACACACACAAACACTAATTGTTTATGCGAACAAAAATTAAGACTGAAATTAAAGAAAGAACCAGTAAATTTACTAGAAACCTGGGAAAATCATGGAGTATAATAGAAAAATGCGAGCAAGAAAAGTAATATTGTAAAGCTTAAACATCGAAAACGTAAAGGACTAGTTGTAAAAACTGGAAAAGAAAGAAACGCAATATATTCTTGTAAAAATATAAAAAAATTATAACTTGAAATATTGTAGCATAAAGATTTGTATATATATATATATATATATATATATATATATATATATATATATATATATATATATATATATATGACGTGTGTAGAAATGAAATCAAGAGAAACCACGTAAGCCAGAGATTCACTTCCGCCATTCTACGAGACATCTGGAGGAGACTAAACTGTAAACCCAATTCATCGTTTAGGAGTGATTGAATCTTCGTCAAACAGGTACCAGTCTTCCTCCAAGACACGATATGAATCCAGATAGACCAACATCCAACACGCATGAAGGTATGTCCGAAAATACATGACCACACACACACACATAACGGCATATGAACATATCATTTAATAGAAAGAATAACAAGACGACCCACTTATTAGATAACACACCAATATTGTTCTGTTTGTTTACAAAATATGTCATATATGCCTTTATAATTTAAGGCATCATATATAATATACATTGTTTCGAGTTGATAAGCCGGGTGAAAATAGCTTATACACACACACACAAACATATATATATATATATATATATATATATGTCATGAGTCAAGATATTTGTAGTAACTAAATATAAGTTTCTTATTTACTTAATCTGATTAACACATAATCCACTTAACATTAATTCACGTACAAGCGTAATGATTTACTATTATAACTCTATTATTGACTATCAAGGATACCTTTCAATTGTGTGTGCATCTCACACATAAGGAACATTATAAATATAAGGAACATTAGTTTAGAAACCGTTTTGAAGTTTACGAAGACCATGAAAGTATTTGCTATCAAGATGAAAGTAATTTAAATATGTTACGATTGCAAAGTAAATCTCAAAGTTGTTTTTGTTGTAAAATATCACTATCCAATTCGGCGGGAAATACTCTTAGTTGTGTAGCATTTTACGACAGTCAATTGTTGTTTATTAAGAAATAGGCGAAGGCTGCATTAAAAGAACGACTTCATCAAGTGAATGGTAAGATCACCTGAAATTTTGCTAAGGCGGTGAATGTAAATGAAGTCATTGTTTTCAAATATAACGCACCGTCGTATTCTTCTATAAAAAAATATTTGCCAACAAATCTTCAAGTTTTACAATTCTTCGTTTGGGACAATATGGTGCATCATTTTATTGGTTTTTCGTAAAGTAAATAAATAAACTAATTTTTCTGATGTGTTCTATTTTTAATTTTGACTTATAAGGTTATTAGCAAGAGTGTACAAGCATGCTTATAACTTTTCCAGTGTAAAACATGTTTCATCAATATGTTGTTTGATTGTAGATACTTTTATTGATGTTTCTGATTTGGGTGATTTCGTAATTTTTCAGATGAATAATTAAAGGTTACTTGGAAATTATCCGCGAACATTTTCTTAAAATAATGCTTTTGACGTGACAAACACGCTTTGGATCGTATTTGCTTTTCTTCGTTGCTTTGTTTCGATGTGCGTGTCACACTCGCAAGACACATTGCTGCTATACTTTCATTACAACCATATGACTTCGCCGCAGTATATTGAACAACTCCGGTAATACAGCGTTTTGTCTCAATTACTGTAAGACCGTTCTTTCTTACTTACTCATCATTTGATCATGACTCTTCCTAATAAACTGTTTATTAAATAGAAAGCTGATTTTAAATTGATTGACAATTGATGGATAATTCATTACCCTCTTTTTTCCTTATTTACTTACGGTATTTTTTTTTAAATTGCATATGTTAGTTTTTTTTTGTTTTTGTTTTTACTTGAGTGTCTTAGATTAAATTGAATGCGTTATTTTTTTTGTAATGTAAATGCATTAACTTGTAAATCGAATGAGTTATTTTTAATTTGAATACGTTACTTTTGTAATTTAATCGACAAAAGGTAATGCGTCAGCACGAACTGTGATAGACAGTAAAATAATTGCAAACAATTTTCACCGGCAAATTTTTACAGGACTATTCATAATTAATAACCTTCGTAGTAGGAAAAAAAGCCTGGGAATTATTTAAGACAGGCTCTATCAACAGTAAAACTTGCGGGTAGTTTACCGTTTTTTTTTAATTTAGGAGACAGTATCAACCGAATCACGAGTAAATTAACATTCTATATTTGGCTGGCTATATCAGCATCTTACATTTCAGTTCGTATGGATGAGCGAAGAAATGATAAGTTAACTTGCGAAACTTGATATTGATGGCATTCAAAAACTAATGCGTGACATTTTTTTACCATGGAATTCAGAAATATATCTTCTACAGATTTATGACAGTTACACCATCATCATAATATCTTATCCCAATAGAAATTACCCCATCATATGGCGGTGCTGTTTGCCTCCTGAAGGTCTTGGTTTGAGCAATGAGGACCCAATCGACAGTTTTCCCTAAGGCCGTGCATAGTATATACCTCTGCACATAGACATAAAGGTTGGGTGTCTAGGCCCCACTTGTGAAGATTATTAAGATCTTTTGTTTTGCCTACTTTGGCTCTGGCTCTATTTAGAGTCACCCATTTTTTTCTGTGAAGGTTTGCACCCTGGGGGAGGAGTTCTTTTTGGTCTGGTAGGGCTTCATTTTTATTCCTGCTGTTATAGTCTCGCTATCGTTCCATCCTATAGGAGGCATATTGATAGGGATCGATATCCTCTATATTGATGAAGCTACTGCGAGATTTTAGTCTTTGTATCACTGATTGGTGTCCAAACAGTGAGTGCCTGTTTTCGTTAAGCTGTTTGTGCCGTTCTATTCTGGTGATGACATCTCGCCTGATATGTGGTGGTGGAATACCAGTTTGGGATTATAGAGCTGGCAAGGGAGTTGTTCTTAGGGCACTAGTTATTGTCCGTTATGCCTTTTTCAGCTTTAGATAAATTTTATGGGCATGGCATGATCTTGCCCATACTGGGGCACCACACTCCGCCGTGGAATGGCACAGTGGGAGAGCTGTTTGCCTCAGTGTTTGGGGGTCGGCACCTGAATTGCTGGTGGCAAGCTTACTGAGAAGGTGGTTTCGTGATGACAGCTTGCCTTTCAATTTGGTAATGCGTTTTCTA